>NC_142371.1:18871949-18919449 GCF_059441005.1 Hippichthys cyanospilos
CACTCCCACTCTCAGTCCTAACGTGAACTATGCAGCAGTCAAACAGCCTGTTAATACTCGATCTTATTCTATGGCGAACGAAGGCACTTTTGCTTCAAACTAATCCAGCCGCCCGTCACTGCAACACACTCATCTCGGGGGAATTTTCCGGTCCACATTAATCCGCGAAAAACGAGGGAACGCCGTATCGGGTCAAACAACGAGGCTTTTTTTTTTTTAATATGACAGGAAGAAGCCTGCCATCGTGTGCTTGAACTTTACTGAGAGCAAATATAAAAAGATGAGAGGTCCCGTTTGGAGGCATGCTGGTGACGCTTCTGACATACGACGAAAGCGGGCCGCGAAAGATTCGCTCGCTTCACGGCGCGCCTCTTAATACCTAACTCTTATCTTATCTTGAATTAAGTCTTATGGAGGAAGAGTTTGTTTGCTGGTGTCCTCAGCCAGCGGCTAAAGCGCCGAGCAACAAATAGAAGAAAATCTATTGTACGCGATCCGTTTGGGTCAGCGAACGGGTCGGGACTGCGCTCTTGATCCAAGCGGCTTGTGCGAGACGGCATAAACGTAGGACGAGGAGAAGGCTTAACCCACGGGTGTCAAACTCAAGGCCCGGGGGCCAGAACCGGCCCGCCACATCATTTTATGTGGCCCGACCAATGCCGATTTGATTTCAAGTTTCATCTACAACGTGGCCCACGATGAAAATGAGTTTGACCCCCCTGGCTTAATGGACACGAGGGTATCGGCGGCGGCGCAGTACATTACTTCTGCGCTAAAGGGAATCGAACAAAGACGCGGCATGCAAAAAACTCACCCTGGTTTCACGCGGAATAAAAAAAGCCCTGCGACGCAAAGGCGGAGCGCTGAATGGAGCCCGTGCTTTTTGGATTCGGTTGGGATTCGAGCGAGGGGGCGGGGCAAGGGGGGAGGGGCTTGGGGGTGGGCGGCGCCGTCTAATTGGCTCGCTTGGCGTGGCACTTCATACACAAGATGCGACCATCCAGCGGGTAGCAGCCGTTCTCGTCCGCTTCGATGGAGAGGGGACGAGCGCAGTCCTGTGGGAAAAAAACGGCGTCCAAAGTCAACTTTTGGGCCTTCTCCCACAAATTTCATTCGTTCGGCGATCGAAATCGTATCGTGGTGGTACTTCCTGATTAGTTTTTGTTTTATTTCATTAATTTGATGACTTCGGTATCTTTTATGCACTGTGATCCCTTTTTTTATTATCCAAACATGACAAAAATGCAGAAGAAAAGCAAGACATTTTAGAGCAGTAATTTTAATAACATGGTACGGTACTATTTTTAGTCATGGTACAATAATACTGTCAGAATCTGATATCTGCTATGTGTGCTTACAAGAAATTGGCGATGGATTCTTTTTTTTTTTCTTTTATTCTGAGACGACATGAAAAATGACACTATTCGGTCGAGAAGGCACACTTACTTCGCAGCGGTAACACTTGAGATGGAAGTTCTTGTCGAGAGCAACGACTCTGACGGTCTCCTCGCTGCCTGGCGCCGGAATTATGGGCTCATTGCAGCTGACGCACAGCGGGGAGAAACGTCTGCAATCCCCAAATAGGAAATTTAGTCACATCTCCGCAAGTCCACCATTGTTTTGCAATGACGGGAATTTGCACCTGTGGTAATCCTGGACACAGTAAGGGTTGTTATTGTCGTCGGTGATGAAGGGCGCCCCCTCCAGGATGCACGAGCAGGTGCTGCAGCGGAAACAGTGGGAATGGAAACACTGACCGACCGCCTTGAGCACGCGGTCCGTGATCCTCTCCCCGCATCGGGAGCACACCGCCAGCGAATTCTGGGAGGGAAATAATAGACATCGTTGAGGTGCTATTTTTTCTTTTTTAAATTAAGCATTCACACCTCTATTATTTTGCAGATTTTTAAAAGTATTGTTGTATGCAATTACAGGAATATTGATGTTCATTTCTTTTCGCTCCTGGTGTTTTATATGTTTATATTTTTGTGTTTTATATTATACTGTATGTTACTGTATATTATAATGTATGTTAGCATAATGATGGTTAACTTTAATTACAACAAGAAAATGATAATGACAGTCAAGCATTACCTCCTAAAATACAAATGAGAAAAAAAAAGACTACCGATGTTTTGGTGGATTTCTCTTTTATAATCAAATACTGCGGAAAACATAATGTAAAACAGTCAAATGTTCTGTCATACCTTTAATGTTGTGGGCATTAAAGGACAAAATTAAGAAGTTAATTTGAGTCCAAATATAAACCATATCATAAAAAAAAATTGAGGGGCATACAACATTTTGCAAAGGAGTCATAACAATAGATTTCTTCATGTTCCATTTCATTTGCTCTTAATTGGAAAAAAAAAAAAAACGTGCAGATCTCACGGCATTTAATAGCAAATGGTGATTCCGGCAGAAACCCTGCTAAAATCACACATACCCTCTGAATTCTATTCAAGTACCCTCAGGGGTGTCCATTTGCAAAGAGCAGATAAAAAGAAAAAAAATGAACTATGGTCCCCACTGTCTTCTATTTGGCACTGGTAAGAGGAGAGCTACTATCTCACCATATAGCATTCCTCGCACTCTGGGGCTCCGTTCCTGTCGTAGAACTGCATGCCCTGCAGGGGGCGACGGCACGTAATACAACAGAAGCAGTTGGAATGGAAAAGCTTCTCCATGGCGCGGACAGCCGGCTGAGTGCGGGACAAGGCCTCGCCGCACTTGCCGCAAACATCTAAAATGATGGTGGAGGGTAGGAGACAGAGGTTACTTTTATAAACATTTGCTGCGTCCAGTACGTTTGTTTAAGATGCTAAGAGAGTACCGCTGAGAGGGGCGGGGCCCACAGGCGGGTGAGCGTCCATGTTTTTGATAAAGTCCTTGGTCATTCTCTCAAGTTCCTCCACTTCCCTCATGTTGAGTGGTACGCCGCCTCCCGGGATTGACACCGGACCGGGCGGAGATGGCTGTCCAAGACATAGGCAAATAATAGTTGCTTTTCTCTAAAATCACTAATATTTTGCACTTATACACAATATAGTGCACATTTACAGATGACACTAAACATACCGTGGCTGCAGGGGGAGATTTCATTGGCTGATTGAAGGAGGAAGGTGGAGGAGATGCCGCAGTCTTAGTTTGGGGAGGAGGCACGGCAGCCGGCGGGTTTTGGTTCTGACTGCCGAACTGGGGACTCTTCGTGTGATTGGCGGCCATATTGTTTGGCGGAGCGGCCGGAACCGGGGTGAAAGTGCCGGCGGCCGATGCGGCGGCAGTTTTCTGCGGCCCGCTGGCTGAATAAGGAGACTGGTTCAGGTTCTGGTTGAGTTTTCTGGCCAGTGACGAAGACGAAGTGGTTATTTTGGCGCCAAATGGCGACTTGGCCACCGGTGGCGGTGGCGAGTTGTGATTGGCCTGCCGATTGGTCCGCGCTTTCAGTTCCTCCGCCCAGGGCGCCGGAGGGGGTCGGTCTCCCATCTCGGGAGGGGGGAGGAAAGAGAGGGCTGGCTTGGGGGCCGTTGGTGGGGGGGCGGCCGGTTTTGGTGACGGTGCAGTCGAATACTGGTTTGGTAACTGTGGAGAAAATTTGACAAAAAAAAAAAAAAAAAAGTTAATTATACGGCATGCTACTCTGGCGGGAATCCAAATCCAATTTTTTGAAACCCCTACACATTCATATCGTCAGTCATAAAACACAATTTACATCATACAGTACAGCTGATTGCAAATAAACTAAGATATGCAAAGCAGAATGGAACATCCAGATCATAGAGCGTCGTTCACATCATAAAGCCGACTGAGAAAATACCAAGATGTGGAAGGTTTAAATGCAAATCCTTACAGGGTAATATGGACATCAAAAAGAAGAAAGAGAAAACGCAAGGATGTGAAAAGCTTAAGTGTAAGTTCCACATCAAAAAACTTCATCCATATCATAAAGCCGACTGAGAAAATACCAAGATGTGGAAGGTTTAAATGCAAATCCTTACAGGGTAATATGGACATCGAAAAGAAGAAAGAGAAAACGCAAGGATGTGAAAAGCTTAAGTGTAAGTTCCACATCAAAAAACTTCATCCATATCATAAAGCCGACTGAGAAAATACCAAGATGTGGAAGGTTTAAATGCAAATCATTACAGGGTAATATGGACATCAAAAAGAAGAAAGAGAAAACGCAAGGATGTGAAAAGCTTAAGTGTAAGTTCCACATCAAAAAAACTTCATCCATATCATAAAGTCGACTGAGAAAATACCAAGATGTGGAAGGTTTAAATGCAAATCCTTACAGGGTAATATGGACATCAAAAAGAAGAAAGAGAAAACGCAAGGATGTGAAAAGCTTAAGTGTAAGTTCCAGATCAAAAAAGCTTCATCCATATCATAAAAGTCGACTGAGAAAATACCAAGATGTGGAAGGATTAAATGCAAATCATTACAGGGTAATATGGACATCAAAAAGAAGAATGAGAAAATGCAAGGATGTGAAAAGCTTAAGTGTAAGTTCCAGATCAAAAAAGCTTCATCCATATCATAAAGTCGACTGAGAAAATACCAAGATGTGGAAGGTTTAAATGCAAATCCTTACAGGGTAATATGGACATAAAAAAGAAGATTGAGAAAAGGCAAGGATGTGAAAAGCTTAAGTGTAAGTTCCAAATCAAAAAAGCTTCATCCATATCATAAAGTTGACTAGAAAATGCAAGGGTCTGCAGTTCATAAAGCACCATTCACATCATAAAGATGATCATGCTACATAGGCAAAAAAAAACCCAAAACATTTGTTTTATATTCACCAAATAATTCCATCAATATTTCTTCACAATGTTGATAGCTAGACTTCAGGAAGTTCTTCAATTTTGAAAAAACATTGAAATGAAAAGTCTTTCCAATCTTTTGACTGCTATGATACAGAAAAAGAAACCACAAAATTCACCACAGAGTCCTTTAAAAAAAAAAAAAAAAAAAAAAGAAGCGGAAGGTCATCTAAGGCGCCGCAACGGATCAACAGTTTTGAACGAGGCAATTGAATAAAGCAAACAGGAGACTTGATGTTTGGAGCTTATCAACAAGGCTTTGGGCTTTCTGACATTTATTTTGTAGATTTGGAACAAACATTATTCTGCCCCGGTTCCGCATCTCGCGATTGGACTAAACACACTCCATTTATGGGCCTCTCTCTGGGTCCCTGGCAGCACATTTTGGCTCCATCACACTCTCACGCTCCACTCAATGTGCAACCTTCTCTGCAAGAGTCACCTCTTTTTTTTTTTTTTTTTTTTTTTGAGGGAGGGGGGGCTGATTTTTGCCAAGCCAATGTGCTGCGTGTGCACTTCACTTATCATTGAGCTTTCCACCTGAACTGAGACTCATAAAAGCGGAGCTGGCATGACTCCAAATTATTTCCAGTGACCGACCAAGCCTTTGTTATGTTTCCTTCCTCGGTCGGAATCTTTTTCTAGTCTCGTCGTTCTTATTAACCGGTAAGAATTCAAACTGTGACTGCGCTTTACGACGTCATGTCTTGTTTTTGTACCTTAGGGTTGAAGGGTCCTCGCGTCTCCATTTCTGAAAGCATGTTGGTGAGGGAGTCGATCTGCTTATCCAGACTTGATTGCTTGGGCAGAGTTTTCTGCTAAGGATGAGTGATTGAAGAAAAAAAACCATAATTAATGCACATAATAATGGTAAAACGTTGAGGTTACAAAATAAAGCCATTATATTTTATATATAAGTCCTTTATTATTAATGATGATATTTCATCCTTCTGGTTGAATGTGGACATTCAATTATCTGTCAATCGTCATTGGACACATACAGCATTTAATAATTTGCAGATTTTTTTTTTTTTATAATTAGGCATTGAAAGTGATTTTGGGAATACATTCCGTGAATTCAAAATTCTCACTTTCGAGTCACAATTCTGACTGAAGTCTGAATTCTGAGGAGAACTTATTCTCAGACTTCAAGGTCAATTCTGATTTTACTGAATAAAGTCAGAATTCTGGGACAAAATGCTGTTTTATATATAAAATATACTATACAGTGCATTATTGATCTTTGATTTGACAAGGAGTCCACCCCGGCTTACCTGAGTGAACCCAACGGCGGTGGCGGGTGGAGGTGGCGGGGGAGGAGGCGGAGCGGGGACGCTTGTCACATGGGCGCTTTCGTCAGGGGCGGCGGGTGGGGGGAGGTCGTCGGCGACGGGGGGCGGAGCCGGGAACGCCGGCGGGGGAGCGTCCGAAGCGAGGGGTGCGATCTGGCATTCGGGAGGGGGGGCGGGTAAGTCGTCATCCATCGGGGGAGGAGGGGGAGGGGGCGGGAAATCTGGGGACAATATGGAGGGTTACAATTAAATCATATTGCAACTGCCAAGGATGCAATCATGTGACATCACTGTGCCGACGCCCGAGCAGGAAAAACATGTGGTAGGATTTCAGCGGTTGCGTTTGAAGGCTGAAGTCATTCGGCTACCCCGAAGTTAAGGCGACCTTAAACGTAGCCCTCAAAGAGTGACCTTTTTCTCCATGAGCTGGGATTAGAGCAAAAGATGAAAAACCTCTCAAGGAGAATTTGTTTTCAAATTAAATTCTCAGATAACCTGAGGCAATGTGGTTAATTATACCACCAACTAATTTAATTGCGTAAACTATTAAGTTACCTCTTCTGCTAATCTTTAAGAACCCTAATAGTGGGTCGCGGCAAGTATTGTGCATTTTCCCTTCGGTGAAAATCTCCTGAATGCAGATTGGTTGAAAAGTCTTCTAAATACGCCCTCAAAACTCGAAAACAAAATCTGCGGGTACCGTCGCAGAGCGAGGGCGGGGGCGGGGGCAGATCTCCGACACGTCCGATCACGCCGGTGCCCACGGGCATCGGCGTTGGCGACGGCGCAGAGGGCGGCGTCATGCTCTTGGGTCGCGGGGGGGCCACCGAGGCAAACTTCTTTGGCTGGTTGTAGAAGGACGGCGTGGTGACTTTGAAGTTGAGGGACGACGTCACCATGACCGGCTTGCTGCTGCTTGAGCTCTCCATCCTCACTCAACAAACTGACCTGAAAACCATCAAAAGGATGAACATAATTTGCTGTTATGCATTTTTATGATTTATTTTTGATAAACACAGCGGTAATATGACTGTTTATCACTCCTAGATCAAGCTAATTGGAAAACAATCGAAAACAAGGAGATAGTGTTTATAAGAGGGAATCGCAGCTTAATTTTGTCCAAAGAATGTCTTAGCTTAAGGCTAGCAAACAATACAAAACTCCTAAGGCAAGCTATCCAAATTGTTACCTTTCAAAAAAGCCACAGACTAACTCATCTGTCACTTATACATTTGTTGAGAAGCTCTTCTTCATTTGTGTCTGCAGGGCTCTATTATGCTGCCCCCAGTGGCCAAATCCAACACTGCAAAAGGACTGGCAATGAATTCATAATGCTGCACATGTTGTTACTGACCAAATTAAACTTCTTCTTGGCAGTTGCTGACATCATATCACTCGGACCAAATCGATTCAACCTAGTTTGAACCCCCCCAGCTTTATGGAGGCATTTTTTTCCAGGAAATTTTGAATTTTGAGTTCTCATATCGTTGGCATCAGTGCAAAATCTCATGTCACATTTATGCGAGTTTTACTTTTTTTTTGGTCATACTCCGTAAAAGTATTAGTGTGTTTGTTTTTTCTTTCAAATCATTCGCTAACTTTCAGGATGCAAAGCGAATGATTAAACGCACTTGCCATTTTTTGCGGTGTCCTATGAAGTGATTTTGGACATACAATATAAGGATCCCGCCTGAGACCAGCGAATTATGTCTCATTTGAGTTCTTGTGAAGTCTCACAATGACCTTGCGTGGATTATCTCAGAATTTTGTAAAACATCCATATAAAAGACACCGGCGACAGCCCCAAAATACATTTGTGAAAACAAGAGCTTTGGCAAATGGACATGGGCGTAATGGCAGAAAATGAACGAGTCCATTAGCGCTGGACCGTGTATACAGAACAGATGCGGCTCGCGCCGACTGCAGCAACAGCTTACAAAATTTATCACATGGTTGTTTACGGTGACATCCATCACAATCCCGCTCGGGTCACGGGATGCATAGCTAGCGTTAGCGTGCCAGGTGCGTCAAGAAAAGTGGGTCGACTCAAGTATTTTCCTCACACGTGCTTGAAGTTAAACAAATGTTGAATTTGCCGCTGTGTCTTTACAGAGATTCCGCACAATGTCGGAACATGCTTCCCCGAAGACCACCGGACTCAAACGTGACCTTTTGGTCAAAAGGACCCTTGTTTCACTCGCACGCAAATCAAGTCATTTCCAGAGTCAGGCCTCGCAAACGCCGCTCGGTTTGAGTCGCTGACGATGAGTTGACGCGTTCTTACTTCTTTTATTTGGCTGCAACGTAATGATCGAGACCTGGCGGATACCACAAAGAACTTTGGAAATTCCATTTGCATTTTTTTTTGTCAAGACACACAAGCGATACTTCGAGTTCTGACAAGACAGAAAAACCCCAGAGAGAGCTCGACAAGTATTGCATAATGAGTTTCTCTGACGTGAAAGCCAAAGCACGCCACATTTAAAACTTCTGTTGTATCATCACTATTGAATTTGCCATTGTCAACCTGTTAGCAGAGTGGATAGAAAATTGAGCTGACTCCCATATGACCCGTGCTTGAATCTAACAGATTAATTCTGAAAAAATGCAACATTCCCAGGTACCAGGGGTGTGCATACTTGTGCAAAAACATCAGGGGTTCTCAAATGTGGATATGTGAAGGAACTTAAGAGGTACGTGAGATTTAACTGAGTTTTTGCCGGTATCAGCAAATCGAATTTAATGCATTTTAAGGCTCTCTATTTCACATAAAGAGCAAATTAATTGGAACATGAAGCAAGTTATTGCTAAACTAACAGATGATGGGGTATTATCTTTTAGTTGCTAAATAAGATACACCAAGCGATACCGCCACATATGGATTAGGAAAAAAAAAAATCAGACATGGCTGGAACATCACTGTTTTAAATCCTTTGCTCTTGTTAGGAGGTCCTTGGCTGCAAAAAAAATTATATTTCACATGGGGGACAATATTGAAAATAAAAGTTAAAAACCACTTTCCCCACTTTACTTTCCCTCTCAAATTTTTTGTTGTAATTGAGTTGCACAGTGTGTAGGTCACAATGCTGGAAAAAGCCAATTGATTTTAGCTTAGTGAAAATGTTTGCTACCACAAAAAATACAACTGACATTTGAGTGCGGCGTGTACGCTTTTTATACATTAAAACGGAACGGGTGTACAGATTAACCTTTAGCGGTAAAATACTTTAGGATAACTCGAATAAATCGGTTGCAGCCACGCTTGGAGTGTCTCTTAACAGAAACAGACCTACTGTATAATGTAGCGAGACATAAATGAGTACAAAATGTGCACTTAGGACTCTTTTGTTTCGAGGAGCCCGGCGCCATTACTCTCAACGATTCACGTCAATTAACGGTGCTAAGTCGCTAACGGGTTGCATGTGTTCCTTCGTACCGTGACATCAAGTCCAACCTGGAACCCGAGGCGGCTAGCTAATGGTTCTTGAAACGTGATCCCGGCCGGGGATGTGAGCGGCGGAGAAAACCGTAGCATTACAACACAATGACATCACCTTCTGTGCCGTTTGTCTCCCCCGCAAGCAACGCGCCTCCATCTGTGCTGACTTAAGCCTCGCAATACCCGAACGAGGAACTCTCCGGCTACGGCTAATCTCATCCATACCTTTTTTTTTTTTCGAACTTCCTCATCATGCAGTTCCTGCGGTACTTGCGCTGAAAGACGTCACTTATGGGGCGATGCTATCATTTCCCCGTTTCAGCCGAGCCCCAAATTGTATGCTATTAGTTATTCTTGACTGTAACATACTTTTGACATGAGCGAATTGTACGTGGGAAGTGAGGTCATACTACGACGGCGTTAGCATGCAGGATCGAAAAAGGGCCGAGACTAGCATAGCAACTTGTGCAATTGGAAATAATAGTCAGCAATCTCGAGGTCCTGCCCGGGTTTTAAGGACAGTATACTCCGCACTATAAGGCGCACCGGATTATAAGGCGCATCCTCAATTAATGCCGTATTTTAAAACCTTTTCAACATATAAGGCTCACCGGATTATAAGGCGCACCCTCAATTAATGACATATTTTAAAACTTTTTCACTCACAATATAGTAATACTCAAAGTAATAACAATAATTACTCAAATAATAACTCAATGTCAATATGAGCAACCTTGTTCAACTGTAAACACACAAAAGAAACAGGTAAAGCTTACTTATTTCCCATCTACCAATCCCAATCTCAATATTGATCCATATATAAGGCGCACCTGATTATAAGGCGCACCATCAGCTTTGTAAAAATAGGCTTTTAGGTGCGCCTTATAGTGCGGAAATTATGGTAAATACAACTGCTTGAGAATGACTCTTATCCCAGTTTGTTGTCTATGAGAAAAATTTGACATGGGTTAGTTGCAAATTGTCCCATTGCAGGAAAAACAAGAGTTCGGAGCCTTGGCCCAAGTGATGAGGTAGACAAATTGCCCATGTTTTTATTATTATTTTTGGGGAAGAATCTTATCTTATTCTTCTCTCAGAATTCTGACTTTGTCGAACTTTTCCAGCTTCTAAATTTGCACTGTTAGATTCTGGCTTGTAAATTTGCACTATTAAGTGAGAATTCTGACTTGCTTCTGAAAACAGTCAGACTGTTGATTGATTGACTTCCGAGAACGATCAGAATTCTCGTTTTTAAAGTGAGAGTTCTGAGAACAGAGAATTCTAAATTTAATTCTGACTTCTCAGAATTACTAACATAAAGTGAGGATTCAGACTTGCGTCTGAAAATTCTGAGAATGGTCAAGACTTGCTTGAGAATAAATTCCGAATGAGACTCCTGACTTGACTGCGTATAATGAAAATATATACAGTCAGAATTTTGACGATAAAGAATTGTTTGTTTCCTCTCAAAGTCTCACAATCTGAATTTATTCTCAGAACTATAACGATTAAAAAGTCAGAAGTCTCGATTTCTGAATTCCTTTTAAGTTCTGACTTTAAAGTGACAATTCTGACGAAGAATTCTCACTTCTATCTGATAATTTTGACTTTATTCTCCTAATTCTGACTATCACAAATCTCACTGAAGTTTTCTGTACTTCAAAAGAGAACGCTGCCAACTTTCTATTTCTTGTCTTCACTAGCACTAATCCTCTTTTTATTAACGTAATGATTGCGAAACAACAATTTTTGGTTCATAAACTCCTGTCTTGCGTTAGCAGTTAGCTACAGGTTGTTCTAAAAGTCACAAGACACATCCTTTTTCTATTTTATTTAAAAGTATAGCCTTATCAGATTTTCCAGCAAGTCAGTCTTACAGGCAAGGGGACAACATGCTCACAAAAACCGAGAAAATGCTGATGGCTTCGCGTCTTTCTGAACGCTCGTGAACATTTTCGCCTATTTCGAAGCTGTAATGCATGTAGCCGGCGTGATTCTAAACGTGCCTTTTCGATATAATCTTTCTCTTGTTCTGACATAAATAGCTCAACCCCATTTGCGGGAAAAGTGTGTCTAGGTCACTAACAGCCTTTGGAGAAGCAATCTTACAGGTCACTAGACATCCATTGAGCAGCCGTGCTGAGCTTCGCTTCTGATCACACTGAGATGAATAATTAAAGCAATGTGCAACCAAACAGCCTCGTCCCAATCGGAGCGACGCCGCGTTCCAACTCTCTCGATAGACAAAACAGCAAAGTACGCGGCGTGATGGAAGGCTGTAAATAGCTTGTGTGCCTCGACTTGTCAGGGCCGCAATTAAAAGAGAATTCCCCAGTAAAGCAAGCGTTTCTTCAGCCGCCCGCATCTTCATTTGCCTTACAGATATAGTCGTCATTCACACACAATAATCCTTTCGGACAGAAGCGCCGCAATGAACTCAAAATAAACCGTGACTGGTTTCACGCTTTAGTATGTTAGCATTAGCAACGACGTCTTGGCTTGGGGCTCTATCTTCCATCTGAAAACAATGACGGTTACATGAGGCTGAAAACTGCAGTTCAGAATTATTTTACGACATCTTCCTCAATGTCAAAGTGACTGTAAACAAAGTTAAACCCTTGCAAATCTGTGAACTAGTCAAATGTGTTAGCGCTCTTTTTGTAACGCATTAATCGCGAACAAAACCGGCCTTTAGTTTGAATAATATTTAACTAATAGTGGCCTGATTTTTCTGAAAAACAAAATGTTTAGCTAGCAGTGTTATTTTCGTACTGATAATGTGACTAAGTTAATTTGGACTGCTAATTATGCTGTAAGGCTAATTACATCAAAACATACGTTTTTGTTTTCCAAAAACTTATCATGCAAACGACATGCAGCAAAAACCTCAACATAATTTCTGCAAAACATTACTCCCGGGCAAAATTTTGAGATGTATCTTATCAAAATACTTCATTGACACCAATTACTACTTTTTTATTAGCCAGTCACTTCCTCGTGGCATCTTAGATCCTATCCAAAAAAGTATGAAAATCGCAAATACAGTCTGCATAGCACAGTTTGAGGTGTGGCTCAACATGTGGGTGGAGCCAAACATTTGAATCCAGATTTGGCCATTTTTATGTCTATTCTGGGTGAATCGATAGTCGTAAAGCCTACCTGGGGAACCTAGCTGGAAAATCTGAGTACGTCATTGCAGCATGTGACTACAGGAACCGATCACGAGTGATCGTTCGCACGTCAATTGACGTACGACACTAATTTTCGCGTCGAAAGCCACAGGGACGCAGACATGTCCCGTGACGCAATGCGCCAGCCATATGATGTAATGTTGTCGCACCCACAACAGTGTAAAGAAGCCATGAGAAAATGTGGGCGGTGTAAAACATTTAGTAGGTGGAGTCAAACATTTGGCCCCACCCACACTTACTGCTCTGCAGCCAGTTTACTCAATCGCTGTGAAGATGTTCCACAAAAACGTTATGAAGACAATATCCAGTCAGTGCATTAAAAAAAAAAACTTGACTTCTCCAATCAGAGTGCTTTGACGTCATCTAATGCTTAGAGTGAACAATGTTTGCATGTGTGCTTTGATTTACAACAAAGATTTGTAGTTCATGGTACATTTCCCCTTAACATCGCAATTATCCACGTTTGACTGGCGAATACAACAAGAAAAACACTCGGGCAATCACTGATCACGACTTAGATAATAGCCTAACCTTTAGTGAACATTATGATCAGATAGTGAAGGAATTTAATGCTACAGTTAGCTAACAATGTCGCGTGGCAAAGCAGGAAGACAAGCTAGCTAGATCAGGTGCCAAACCCTATAAACACAAACGGTTCGTTTAAGCGTGAATAATTGAAAAGCTTCGGCATTCTAAACGTGTGCTGCTATTCTCGAAGCGAAAAAAGCGCTTGCTGTCAGTGAAATCAAAGCGGCCGCCACTCACCTGCCAGCGCCGCCGGCTTCCACGCAATCCTGGCCGGGCTGTCACTTGACGGCGCTCACGTTAGCTTATTAGCCGAACGGACCGGAGCACCAGCACGCCCACTAAACAGCCCAGTCCCACCAAGCTAGTCGTGGCGAAAGAGACTCAGGTTCGAGAATCGCTTAAATGTTTGAATTAAACAAAAGCTTGAATGCGGCGTAGCTAACGTGCTAAGCTAACGAGCAACTTTTTGGTTTTTCTTGCTAGGTTGCTGCTTCCGCATCGCCGCCCTTTTACCGTTCATCAGCCGGCAGAATTAAAAAAAAAAATATCTACAGCGTAATTACACAAGCCAAAAAGAGGTTGATAATCAGTTAATTACTGACATAATTCTGCTTTTGTAGGTTGTGTTGCCACATCACAGTAAATTGGCAAAGGATTTGTCCTTATTTGGTAAATTGTGTCAGCGTGTACTTAAAAAAACACACAAAAGAAAAAAAAACAAAGATGACACTACTTTTTATGGCTTAATTACAAAAGCTACTCACCGTGGCAATACTCTTGAAGTGGTTCGTTCCTCCTTTTAACTTCCAACTGCTTTTCTATTTTTGCTTTGATTCCTTCCTCTTGTTCCAGTTGCCAGTAATGGTAACTTCTCCCTTTCTGTCTCTTTCCCTCTTACTCAGGCTTCCTCTTTCCAGCTGCTAGACCCTCCCCCTGTGCTTTTTCAGACTGGATAAGGAATGACAGCATCCTTTCAAACAAGTTCTTTCTCGTTTGACTTTGGCTCAGGACCTGTGGAGTACAATGTAAACAGCACCTCACTCACTCACTCTCTTTCTCTTTCTAGATGTCCATCCAGTCAGACCGATCCTGCCTCCAATTCCCTCCCCCTGCTCTCATTTCTCTCTGGATTCCTGCAGCATTCTTCATTCAATGACATCAACCTCTCTGCACGCCTCTCCTTGTAAGGTCAGGAGTGGGGGAATGAACAGGGCTATGGAGGGAGGGAGAGATAATGGGTACGAAGCGGCGCGATTAGGTGCAGATTCTAACGTGTGCGTTATTGTTTTCCTCACCGGGAGGAATTTAAAGGACCTAGATCATGATATGACGACCAAGTCGTCGTTGCGCTTTATAGCACAATGTGTTTTCTGTAATCTATATTGTAATGTGTATCTATTTGTCTGGATTTGGTACATGCAGCATCCACTTCGAACTGTGGGCCTGGAAGGGAGCTCCTCCCACTTGCGGTCCCTTCTGAAGGTTTCTGATTGTCCCCAAATTGGGGTTTTTCAGTTTCCCTCCACTTCTGGGAGCTTTGACAGGGGATGCTGTTGTGTATCGTACACCGAAAAGATGTCTGTATGACTTCTTTTTTCGAAAGAAGTCTCGACATGACCTCTGTTGAGCCCTTTGAGAATTCGGTGATTCGGGGCTATACAAATAAAATTTGATTGATTGATATTTTTACACTTTCCACAATGAAATTAATGCATATAAAATTACATTTGACACATTGGTGATTTAATTTCTTATTGAATATGAGTTTTACGGCACCACTTTCTAAACATGAAGTGAAAGGTCTTGTTTACTGAAGCCGCACGTCTCACTGCGTGCTTCCGCGCCCCCTTTATGATGTCGTTCAATGCCGCCGGACACAAAACATCCGTCCAGCCATCGTCTTGACCGCTTATCCTCACGAGGCTTGCGGAGTGAATGGAGAACAAAACCGGTGTTTTACTGACATTGTGCACACGTTGCTCCTATCAAATCGGGGCCCACGGGAACACAGTTTTCATCATATTGGTTCCGCCTGCGGGGGACTGACATTGAACGTTCGACTGCGTGCTCCCAAACACAAATTTTCGCCACTTAAGGATTTTCTATAGTAAAGAAAAAAAACTTAAAGACATGTTAAATAAAGATTGGTGCGTATTTACTCTTGCACGGGCGATACGGGGATGTTTTAGGGGAGATACAACTATTTTCTGTTGTCATGAGTTTTACTCAAGGAATGCGCCAATGAAGGAAAATAACATTTTAGGGATGTTTAGCGTGAGAAATCATCACTGTAACATGGTTAAAAGCTCCAAAAAGTTGACTTTTCATAATTGGACCCCTTTAAAGGATCATCAATCAAACAACATCATTTTTGAAAGGATCTTTTTTATGGAAAGAAGCACCCGTCGTTTTAAAGCGTAGGTTTTTTTTAAGCACTAAATTTAACGACATTTCAAGGATTCCTCAGAGGTACTTGTTTCGGCAAGTGCACTTGTTTATAGAGAGTAAAGAAGACATTTTACGACGCTGTTTCCTCCTGACATTGTGATAATGAGTATATGTCAGTGCCCTCGCTGCGACGCGATCCCGGGCGGCAATGAAAACTCCCCGTCTTGCGTATAATAACCATAAAACACGCCATTAGCGACTCACACAGCCATCACCTGTGAGTTTTAGCGTTACGTCACAATAAAATCATTCATCGCTCACTTTTAGGGATGTTCCATACCGCTTTTTTCAGAGCGATACCAGTATGTGCTCAATTCTCGACAAAACGCAGACACCGATACCAAGCGCCGACACCAACTTTTGATACATAACATTTCTGGGGGAAAAAGGGTTCAGAGATACACTTAATGTCAGATCTATTTATGCCAAAATCTTGTTTTAAACGGAGAAAAAAAGTCAAACGACTGAAAAAAAGTCAAATGATTATTGTTGTACTAATATCTTGAGATAAGGCTGGTATCGGCACCAAATACTACTATCACGATTTTGCAAGAAAGTAATTTTCTCTTCTTCTAATTGCTCATTTCTGGTGTGTGCCAGCTAATTTCCGACACTCTTTTACCCCAATTATTTGAAAATATAAATAACTATATAGAAAGACGTATCATTTTGTCTTTGGGATTGAATGAGATAAAAATGGACATGCTGAATCGCTGAATGTTTTGCACAATAGCTTCCAATAGTTATTAGCGGTTTAATTATGGCACTGAAGCAAATTTTGCACAAATGCCGAGCAGCCATTCTTTTGCCGAAGTTTACGTTAAAAATGATAAAACGACAGAGGGTAAAATGAGCGGGTAATGCTGATGGCGGGGAGGTGAAGAGTGAAACGAAGGGAGAAACGGAACGAACCATGGAAAGGGAAGTGCTAGAGCGGCGGTGGCGTGGACAGGCTGACAAATGTTGGGATATGGGATGGGGGGGGGGCAAGGTTTGGCCGCATTCCAGGCTGTCTGCCTCCGATTGTGGCGGCCTCCCGTGTGTCTTTTCCCCCTCGGCCCTCTTACCTCCAGACTGGCCGGACCCCACAGTTGCCGTCATGTCGCCTGATCCAAACTTTTCAGAACGAGTCATCACGAGGATGCTTGCGGCTCGCTGGAAAAAAAAAAAAAGGGGGGGGGAAGAAGATTGTGCTTTGCTTTCATAAAAGTCAAATCGCCTGCAACTGGGAGCGTTTCCGAAAGGGAAACTTGTCGATGGCGTTTTGACACGTTTTTCAGCCTCAGTGGAAGTGGAAACATTTCTTGTGGGACAATAGCGGGGGGATCAAATTCCAACGATGACCACTCCCTTAAATTCATTCGTCATGAGTCTGGCTGAACATTTTGCATGCGGTAGAAAGCAAGGGAGATGTTTCCTGTGCTTTCGCAACTTTTGATTTGTTTCTGTTGCTTTCTTAAGAGTTGGAACAAAGTTGAGTCATTCAACTCATTCTCTGCCAGCCTCGTTCAAATGGATTTTTCACTTCACTTGTTCACCCAAAAAAATGGTAAAAAATGGACCTTTGACGGGTATGGCCGTCATTGGCAGTGAATGAGTTGAACCAAAGGCTGTCTGAATACTTTTATGCATTTTTTAAATCTAATTTTAATCTAATAATTCGTTGAAACATGTTCAACCAGGAAATTCTCGCCGAGTCGAGGTGAAATATACATTAATCTCGATGTCAACAAGGTTTTAATCTCATTGATCACTATATTGTCATATTCTCGATCTTCGGGCGGGCCGTGACATTACAGACAGCACTCGACTCCCAATTTTTGTTAACGAGTGTCACCAAGCCATAATTTATAGACGCAATTCATTCACTGCCAGTGACGGCTATAGACGTCAAAGACCCATTTTTACTGGGCTGGCAGTGAATGAGTTAATTATTTTGTTGGTCACTTTACATGCATCACAATAAAAATTACTTGCAAGAAACTGACAATCATTTCACAGATGAACGTTTAACTCATTCACTGCCGATGACGGCTGTAGACGTCAAAGATACATTTTTACAGGGCTGGCGGCGAATGAGTTAATATTAGCAGTAAAAGATGAAAAATGCTCACACCCCGACTTTTCTGTGATAAAATCGTCTCGCTTTGCTTCGATATCATTCAGAAATCGCCTGATTTAGTCATCAAACTGAAATTCCGGCCTTACTCCAGACAGGATGAGGACCTGCCTACCTGGGAACATGGAAACATTTCTCTGCTGCCAAACTGGCTCAAAATCAAAGGCCCTCCTGCCTTTAACTGCACTACCGGCTTCCACCAGTTGGTGTCAGGACAGATGCACAGTAGTTTGCTGCACGGCAGACACACACACACACACAAAAAAAAGCCTCCAGGGAGTCAGTCTCCCCAGAATCTCTCCGTGACAACAAATACATCTAGATGAGTTGAAAACGAGATCAAAGATGGGCGGAAGTGAGTGCGACGAGGTACTGACAATGGCCGATAACCACCGCGATGTACGAGGATAACGGAGAGCGAAACAGGCCTCGCAGTCGCTAAACAGTGTAGCGGCGGTCCAGACGAGGACATTTGGGGTCAGGAGGGAAGGCTGCGTAATTGCACCGGAGGAGGATAGACAACTGTAAATAATAGAGGAGAGCCGGGAACTCCGCGTACGCATGTTTCGGGCTTGTGGAAGCGCTGGGGCGTGGAAAAATAAATACGCTGAGGGAGAAGATTGCAAAGCACACATCTGTATCTCCGACAATAGCTTTTTTTCACACAGAGACCCTGCAAAATTGCAGCATTAGAGCCGTAATGGAAGATGAGATGTGCCATTCACAGCGTAACCAGGGAAATGGGATATTGTCCTGACCTTATGCTCATTTTTTACATTTTGGATGGTTAAGACTTTTTTTTTTTTAATATTTCCGCAAGTGCAAATTGATATTTCTCCACTTTCAGGGTAGTATCATGTTGTGCCACATCATGCCAGGCGGCACTGAGGATTTGGAAAAAGGCGGCATGATTAAGAGGAAAAAGCACTTCAATTTTCCACCAAATTGCAGACCGAACCAGTAATTGAATGAAATTTTTTTTTATCTGGAGCCATTTTGAGAAATATTCTATTTTTTTGTTTGTTTATAAAGTGATGAAAATTAAAACATGTTTTAAAAAAAAAATCATTGATTAGTCAACAAAATGTATTTCTATCAAAAATCCTTACTCATATAACAATAAGTTCTAAATGCCCCTACTAGTTTCCAAATGGAATTCTGATCAATGGAAAAATATACGAGTTATCTAATTTCAACACTAACCCATGTATTAAATTTCACGGTTTAATGTCATAAACCACACCCTGCTTGAGAAAGAAATAAAAGCTAAAAGAGGGATCGACAAGCCTCTTTTTTTTATAAAAGTTTGACTCAGATTGTGTTCCTTGTCTCCAGTCTCTTTTATTTATAAATCTCTGTTTAATATTGCATTCACGGAATATGAATAAAGCAGCAAAATCCATTTTTTTCTCCCATTTCAGGGGAAGGCCATTTTGACACTTGCTGTCAACTGAAAATCACATCCCAAATGCTCATTGCTCAGGTAAGGACCAATCACCACTCACGACTCAGAAAACATTTTGTGATCGCAAAATTCTGACTCTCAAATCGGACAATATCGTCTCGATATTGCATGGAAAAAGCGAAAACAATAATCACTTTTTTTTGGGAGAAAAAATGAATCCTCTTGATATCTCCTTTCCCTTAAAAAATAAAGCATCCAGCATTCCCCACTAATCCTCCTCTTGCTCCTACTCCAGCTCGTAAGCTTCCTCCTCCACTTGTGTTTCCTCTCTCCACAAGTACAGCCCAATTTAAGGACCCCCCCCCCCCCCCCCCCCCCCCCACCAGCACCGCACTCCTTCAGGCCACACACACGCTCGCGCACACACACTTAAGTAACTTTGTGGCTCCTCCTGGGGCAAATGTGTAACACGTGACTAATTAAGACGTACTGTAACAGTTTGAGTCGTGCCGGCGCGGATGAAAAATACATTTGACATTTAAGAACGCCGTGTCGGGGGGGGGGGGGGGGGGGGGGGGGGGGGGGTGTGTTTTAAAGCAGCTACTTCCTTAAAGAGAACGCCAACCTTTGGGATGACCCAGATAACAGACATTTACATTCATCTGCGGGGCTTATCTTTGGAGTGCCGGAACCTAAGCGTATGAAATCATTTCATCCAATCGGACGGATGGCGACGCGTACGCCAAAGCGAACGCTGACGCCGATGAGTCACGCGCGACCAAATCAAACGGGAGCGTCGGTCGTTCGGATCGGCGGTAGAAGTCACCCGAGTCATTTTTGCGTAAACGTGCGTGAGTAAGGCCGGCGAAGGCGTGCGCAAACATGGCGGCGCGGCGGGAGGCCTCGCTGGCTTTGCGTGAGGGGGCGCGGCGTGCGCGCGTGCGTGCGTGCGTCGCGGGCCAGATTAGTGTCGAGAATGTCTTCCCGGTGCGGCTGACCTTGCGAGGCATTGACGGGCTGCGACGAAGATCGGCACGCTGTCACGGCCGCGTGTGGCTTGCGTGCACTCGGGGACGTGAGTGGGACGCAAACTCAACCCGCTTCTGTTCTTCCTAATAGAAAAAAAAAGAAAAGGGTATTCAAAATAATGGTTTCCATGGGAAACTGGAAGAATTTTATTCCAGGGTCAAACTGGTGTCATAAGAAACGCTTGTTTTTAGTGTACATAGTCAAAGGATTGGCGAGTATCGGTACAGGGTATCAGTATCTAGATGAGACCAGCCGACACTGATATCGAAATTACACATTAGAAATTACAAGTTGGAATAAGAGAAAATTGCCATGAATTTCATGAAATTTTAAGGAAAAATGTGATATGGTTTGTTTACTGGCAGGGTTAATATTTTATGTTTATTATTGTTTTTTTTTTTACCCATTTTTTTAGAATGTTTTTTCATTTATTATGTTTTCTTCATGTATTACATTGTATTTTTCATTTATTTATGATACATGAGCAATCAACAATCTTAAAATGCTTAATGGTTACTGATTTAAATACAACATGGTTATATGTCTATTTTAATAACTTAATTATTTACAGCATAAAATTACATACTGTTTATTTAGTATCAAATTATCAAAAATATATTTTTGCTAAGCATTAAATAAATGATGCACAGGTAAAAATATCGATAACTTATGTATGAGCATCATTTTGGCCTCAGATAATCCACCTCAGTCACATATCATTTTTTTCATTTTTATTTATTTTAATTTTCTTAAAAGGTCAAATAAGTGACAAAATAAGATGACCTGTCAAGTGACATTTGATTGATTGATATAATTTGTAATGAGGAAAATAGGACTCTACATTATTGTATGTTATAAAAGACTGCAGTGCTTAAATAGATTTTTTTTAAAACTACGTTATTATAAATTAACCGCAGCTTCTTCTGGTTTATATCACTTGGCCACCAGGGGGCAGCCAAATACAGTCATGCATTTACGCAAAGATGTACTGTATTTTCCGCCATATAAGACACACCTAAAAGTCATCAAATCTCTCAAAAGCTGACAGTCCGCTTTATAATCCGATGCACTTCATATGGCGCTTAAAACACGTGAGAGACAAAAAATAAATAATCGCCATGTAAATTCTTAAATTTCAAATGACACCAGCAGCTCCCTCTAGCGGATGCATAATGTAACCCCGGCCACTACTGTAGCTTCTATTCTATGCGCCTTATAATACGGTGCGCTTTATATAAGAGAACCGCTTTAAAATAGGCCGTTATTGGAAGGTGCGTTTTATAATCCGGTGCGGAAAATACAGTATATCACACTTAGACGTTAACACAATAATTTACAGTTTGGTATCCTAGAAAGAATATATGCAAGAGTAAACAATATTTGAGAGAAGAAAACAGTTGCTGTACTGTAGGTCCAAATATCAGGGGACTATTGTTTTTGAGCAGTGACTGACCTCTGCTGCAGCCTGGCTTGATCTCCTCCGCTCGAGCGGGGCCACCAACAAAAAGATCTATCGCATCTATATATAACCCGCAGCATGCGGATTGCCTGGATTATGTATGATTTATGTCCAGCAAGCTGCGCACATCCACCGTAAAGCCTTTTATTGTCCGGCCACATCCTCGCTAAAGTATTCCAATTTTAATTATCAGCCAAGAAATTTGCAGGACTTTGTGCTTAAAGTAATGCCGAGGGCATATTCGGCGGGGAATATAATACCCTCTAAAGCTAAACAAAATGATGCTCTCATTTTTATGAGCTGATGTAAAAAATGTACTGTAAATGTACAGCGCACTAAAGGCCAATTTGGCTACAGTTGTTAATCAAAATTCACATCTGCAGCCTGTGTTAAAGTGCAAACGCACAATGAACAAGTTATTTGAGTCATTTCATACACTGCACTTTTCAGGAAATAACTGGCATATTAAGCGCAGCAGCAAAAATTCAGCAAAAAAAAAATTGTCATGGATAATCCACACCAGACTATAAATCGCAGGTCGTAGCATCAGATATTTACTGAGAAAGATGGTATATGGAAGTTTTATTTCATTTTTTGAACTTTTTTAAACCGCCTGCTTCCAGCAACATCCTATCTTCAACACAATGAACATGCCTGCATGTCGAGCTCCATTTATAGAAAATGGATGGATGGCTTAAATAGCAGTTCAAGTTCAAAATCAATACATCCATTTTCTTCAGTGTACCTTTGTATAATTGATTGATTTTTGATTCACGTCTTCAGTTCTATCTATCTATCTATCTATCTATCTATCTATCTATCCATCCATCCATCCATCCATCCATCCAGATCGAGTATTAACAGGCTGCTAGATCTATCTATCTATCTATCTATCTATCTATCTATCTATCTATCTATCTATCTATCTATCTATCTATCTATCTATCTATCTATCTATCTATCTATCTATCTATCTATCTATCTATCTATCTATCTATCTAGATCGAGTATTAACAGGCTGCTAGATCTATCTATCTATCTATCTATCTATTTTTTCATATAATTTTAATTATCAGAAAGGGTCTCAAACAGATCCATATTGGTCAGGATCTTCGAGCAGCTTTTTCTTTGCCGCGTCCGTTCTGGTGGATGTCCCCACGCTCGGTCCCCACATTTGTCTCCCACTTGACTCAAGTCTTGCTTCTTTTCCTCTCCGAGTCCTCTCCCCATCTGCCCGGCTCGCCTTCTTTGCCACACTCGGGATGCGAGTGACCACACGGATTCACGCACGCACCCCTCCTCCGCACGCTTCTCCTTCTCACTGTCCAGACTGCGCTTGTGTCATCCTCCACACACACACACACACACACACACACACACACACACACGCGCATTTGTCATCTCCGGCAGAGGAGGGCAAGACGGGGACAAAATAGAATGGGACGGGGAGGGGGTTGCCAAGCGGCAAGTTGTAGGTGTCATGTTGAGGAAGCGGGAGATGAGTGAGGGGCGGATCGATACTATGGGGATGAAAGGAAAGCCCTCCTTTGTGTGTTTTTTCTCCCGACGGCGCATGGGTGCGCATCGTCAGGGTGCGCGAGGATCCCCCATTTTGGCTCGATAATATTACAGCAGCGCAGCGACGTCCACAACAATGGCAGCCGGCCACTCTCGGCAGCGCGCCATCGATCCCCCCTCGCGGCAACCTAATACGCGCGCAGACAGTCGATCTAATTGTTGTTTTTCTTTACGCGCCATACCCTCCAACGCGGCGGCCGGACAAACAGTTCCCGATTCGAGCTTCGAAACTTAGCCGGCCCGCATCGCCCATGACGCCCCTCGCCTTTATTTAGTCGTCTAGCGCCGTCAGGCATACTGACTTACTAACCGGATCTAAGACGCCGCACCGGAGAGAGAGAGCGAGAGAGAGAGAGAAAGGGGGAGGACGGACGAGTGGCCGGGCAAGCGCAGGAGAGAAAGAGAGAGCGCAGGAGGAGGGGAGGAAAAAAAAAACATAGCGAGGAGGAAGAGCGGAGTCGCAGGAGGAAGAGGGAGAATGCACGGCGTCGGGCCAACTCTTCCATGCTTGTATCCAGGGCCTTTGTGAATACACCATGGGATGCATCGGCTCCAGGAGACTGAGTAAGCGCCGCTTGGCTCATTGCGGGGGGGGAAAAAAAAAAAAAAAGTAGGAGGGGGGGTGCGTTGAGGGGTGTCCTACAGAAGTGATGCTCTGGAGATGGAAGGACAAGGCGTTGTGTTTATGCATGCGCGCCGCGTTGTTTGCGGTGTTTAAGAAAGCTGTGGACGTGCGCTCGCAGTATGCGGGCAAGATGTCACAGACGATATGGGTTCAAATGTGTGTGTGTGCGTGTGTGTGAGCCCCCCCCACCCCCAACCCTCCATCGGCACCTCTCGGCACCCCTCCTCCCATCCCTTGATTTATGATGCTGTTTGGCAGTATGTATATGTGTGCGAGTAGGAGGCAGAGCGGGATGGAGAAGGCAGAGGCGGGGAGCTTATTTATAGGGCGGCATGGCTCCGAGGAAGGAAGACGGGAGGGGGGGAGGGGGGGGGGGGCAAAAGTGATAATGCCATTGTCGGAGGCACTTGCACAGTTTGTTGTTATTTGCGGCAATAAGAGGGATGAGGATGGGATGATCAGATGGCGACGGAAAAGAGGGAGGGGCAAACGGATGGATGAGAACGGAGGCTTCAGGTGCGAGTGCTCCGCCGCGTGGACCAGCGGTTCGCAAATGGGAGTACGGGTACCACTGGGGGTGTGTGAAGACACTTCGGGGGGGTATGTGAGATTTTAACAGGGATTCTGCGGGGATCAGCAAATCTAATTGAATGTTTTTCAATGCCGTGACAGGAACAGTATAGTTAGCTTTTCAAATTAAGAGCATATTAATTGGAACATGAAGCAAGTTATTTCTCAATTGTGTATAGTGACTCTTTTGCAAAATGTTGAATGTATTTCAAGTTTGAATTCAATATCATGCTTTTTAAATGCATGTTATATATAATATCAATAATATAATTGTAGTATACATATATATATTATATATATTATATATATATATATATATATATATATATATATATATATATATATATATATATATATATATATATATATATATATATATATAACTGCAAAGGCAATTTCTTTAAATTAAAAGCAAAACAATTGGAACATGAATCTTCTCGCAATAATCTTTTCAAATTAAGAGCAAAAATAATACATTCTAAATTGTTATCGTGACTCCTTTGCAAAATGTTGAATGCCTTTACTGCAAGTTTTATTTCAATATAATGTTTATTTATATTGTCACTGCAAATTACAATTTCTTTTCAAACTAAGAGCAAATTAATTAGAATATGAATCAATGTCTTGCTAAATTATGTTATAGAGACTCCTTTGCAAAACGTTGCCATTATTTTAAGTTTTAATTTCATATAACTTTCTAATATTATCACTGGAACTGTACGTTTTTCTTTTCAAATTAAGGACAAATTAATCAGAACATGAAGAAACTTGATGAAGTGTTTTATCGTTATAGTTAGTTATAGTTATGTACATAATGACTCCTTTGCAAAATACTGATGATGTTACACGACTGTTCTTCTGGAGTTGCTGAGTATAACACCCCCCCCCCCCCCCCCCCCCCCAAAAAAAAAAAAAAAAAGTTCCACACTTTAGTAACTCACTCAGACAAGAAAGAAAATCCTTTTTAAACAAGAAAAAAAAATCCCCAAATGCTTCATTTTGTTGAGTTTAATACAGACGCACATTGTCATTAGTGATCCAATTTTCCAGCAGATGAGCCAGAAATAAAATTCATGCTGTCACACAATCAGTCTCCTGGAGGTGCTAAATAACAAACTATTTTTCAACCCGGTAACTCCAACCAGCGCAAAGAAAAATGAGACTAAAACAAAGTTCTCCATTTTGCGGTAAGTGTCATGTTCCAATGCATTTGCTCTCAGTTTGAAAATGAAAATCAACTTTTCCCGTCACGCCTTTCGCTGATCCCTGCACAAGCTCTCAAGGAAAAATGTCACGCAGCCCCTCTTTTGTGCAGTCTATCAAACGTCAGGTCCAACCATCTGTTTGTTGAAATATTGCGGCGCGGGAAGACGGGCAGAAAATAAACACACTTCCTTCGCCGTTAAATATTCATGAGCCACTTAGGGCTCTTCAGCTTATTTACGGCAAAGGAGCAATGTCACGAGCCGCGCGCGCGGCCCGGCCCTTTGGCGGGGTCACGCGCGTCCCCGCCAGGTAAAAGGACTTCCGCTGCCGAGGTACAGTAAATTCTTGATGAGGGCTGTTTTAAAAATACCCGGCCGGAGCGCATGGAATCAAGAAAAATCGGAGCGATGCGCCTGAACGCGGCGCCGGCTGGGCTTTACCTGATTTAAGCCTTTGTAGCGTTTATGGAGCCGAGGTACAACACGAGGTCGGTCGGGGGTCAGGCGGGAGTCCAGCTTCCACTTTGGTTAGAAAATAAGGCAACTGCCACCGGCTTGCGGAAATGAACTAGGCGCCCATTTTGAATCTGAATGATCAAAAAAATAAATAAATATGACACGACAGACAATTTTCAGGCCATATTATAAATGACGGTAGCAAGGGATAGCCAATAAATTCGTCATTTTAAAAATCCACGATTTAGAAATTTGCTAATTCATGGTTTTGTAATAACTACTTTATTGTGTCATTTAAGCAAGTTACGCTCATGCTAGGAATAGTTTGTTTTTTTGCACAAGATTTGATAGGTAGACATTAAAACTTATAGGAAATTAGTCGACATTATTGTGGGAATATTTTCTGCTTTTCTTTTTTTTAATAAATCAAAGTTTGCTAGGGATACGCAATTACAAACCGAATAAAATGGTAATCATCCAGAATGACGGGAGAAAATCGAGATTTTCTGTCTAAATACTGTCTATGGAAATTTTTAAAAATAAATCAAACTTAAAAAAATGTTGGGGATATTCAATTAAAATCGTATTCGTCCAGAATGACGGTAAAAAAATTGAGATTTTATGTCTTAATATTTAACACAGAATTTTTTTAATGTAATGGTCTAGATTAATGACTGAAAAAAACTCGAGATTTTGTTTCAATATTTTCCCCATAATTTCTTTTAATAAATCAACCTTAAATCAATATTTGTTGGGTAAATTAATTTCAAACCATTTAAAACCACAATCATCCAAGATGACCGAATGGAGATTTTCTGTCGGAATATTTCCCCAAACTGAAATCGATGTTTGTTTGATATATTCAATGAAAATCAATTCACAAAACATTATTTTACTTTCGGGCCATTTGGCAGTAGCTGATGATGACAAATGGAATAAAAAGTAAAGCGAGGACGCCGCGCTCGATGAATCAACAGCCCGTTCAGGGACAGGGTCAAACTCTTAATTTCAATCGGTTTTTCAAAGTAAATGATGGCAACTGGATGAATTTGTTTCAGGGTCAAACCGTCGCTTGAAAGCTTCACAAACTTTCACTGGCAGTGTTTTTACGTGACAAAACATGCGGGGAAATATTACTGCTTTTTAGCTCTTCTAAAATATGGATTATTGTCAAGCGTATCGTGTTTTAAAGTAATAGTTCCGTGCTTTGGGGATTTCGGTTTTATTGCTGTAAATTAGTCAACGGGACGGCTCGACGGAAACTGCTAGTGAAAATGTTATTAGTCTAGACGTATTCCTGTTGAAATAAATGCTTTTATGCTCTTAGCCAAAGGTTTGGCTATTAGCTATTAGCCAAAGGTTTGGCTCCACAAAAAACTGAAATCTGCTAGCCAAAATGCTAGGCAAAAAACTGAAATCTGCTAGCCAAAAAGTACTAGCTTAACGTGATAATGATGTTTATGTTTGTCATCTTTTTGCATTGAATGGCTTGGCAATTCCATCTGCGCTGTACTGTTAGCTAGCTAGTGATAGCTTTAGCGATGCATGCTAGCTATCTAAACAGATTCTCTAGTTCAAAGGCTAATTTGTTGTTCGGTATTTCTCTTCTGGGGATCACCCGATCACCTTTTTTTTTTCAAATTAGCCGATTTTGAGGCTCTGCCTATACTGAGTCCCGATTCGATACTTCGCTAATGTAGCGAAGGGGAAAATTCAATTATATGTTTTCTTTCTTTTTTTCTAAACAAAATAATCATACACGACATCTTTTAACATGGCGAGAGAGGCAGTGGCTGAAACCAATTAAAACACTTCGAGATGTTTGTAGCGTGATGCATAAAATTAGTTGTGTTAAATGCAGCTTTATCCTTTCCGCCAAGCAAAACGCTGAATTTGCAAAGATTGCAAGTCATTGTAGCGCCGGCTCTGCTTTTCCGCATGAAAATATTTCTATATTACAAATGTTTATATTGTTCCTTCCAGAATATTTCCTTATTGGCTACTTTTACCTTAGCGGTTTCTCACTGTGTGGTGGCGCTGTGTACTATTTATTAAATCAATTAATATATATATAAAAAAAAATAAAACCTGAGCTTCCGTTTTCAATTCTGTGAAAATTATGTCGTCAGGACCGATTTCCGATCACGTGATCAGGATGTGAATATTCCTACTTAAAGACTTCTGTATCGTACTGTATTTATTTTTAAGGTCAATGCAACCATGTTTTGGGGCTGGAACGGATTGATTCAATTTCTATTGAAAACAATAGAAAATATTGCTTCAGGCGATGAACGGTTCAGCCTCAAATGCAGTTCTGCGACAGGAAATTCCATTGTACTAGTTTCCTTATGTGGCGGGATTACTATAAAATAAAACCTTTCCCAAAAACAAGCCAAAAGTCGACAGAGCTTTTCCTGACATACTCAAAGTATAAATAATAACAATAAGCTATGCTTGGTTACCATTTGACTATTTTATAATTCACTGAAGTCCGTTTCACACTATTAGCGATAAATGACAAAAGGTTCCGACTTCTGCGCGGCTATTAGGTAAGCAAAGGATCAAGCAAAGGATCAAGCGTAGTTATTTTGAATGCTTGCGTGTGTCAATACAGCCCTTTTGCTATTATGGATCGGCATGGAAAAAAGCGCGCGAGTCGGACACAATGGAGACAATAGCGTCTCGGGCGCACCTGACGCGACGCCGACGTAACCCCCGATCGGGCGGCCGGGCTAATGTAGCGGCGCGCTTGTGTTTATCCTGGGTGAGAATAGCTTTGGCGAGCACTATCGATCGGGCTTCTCCGCTGCAGTGCGAGCTGCCAGGCGGAGATCAACAGGAGGCAAGCGACAGGCTGCCCCATCCCGTCGGCCTTTTGCGCCCGAGTCGGCGCCGTGCTATGCTAACTCACTCATTAAATCCCATCGCGCTACGTAGACGTTCCCTTGCATCAGTGACTGCAATTTCCGCGCAAAGTGAAGAGCGGATTGTGTTTTGTCGCTACACAAAAAGATCATTGGCTTTGAGGAAGTGAGGTTTTCAGATTCTTGTTGTGTTTACGCGGATACTTTGCATCTGTAGCGGTAGCTTTTCCTTTTAGATTTTTGTCCAGGGACTGATTGAAATGTTTTCAAATTGTAATTCGATGCCAGAGCAGTAAAAATTGATCTTTCGACGCCTATAGCCGTCATTGGCGGTGAATGAGTTAAAGTTTCTTCGCGAAATGGCAGATTGAGTTATTCAGTGCAAATAATGCATTTTTATTTTGCGTTAATAGGCGGGCAAAGTTGGATAAAAAGGGGAATAATTAACTCGTTCAATGCCAGCGCAGTAATGATGGATCTTTGACGTCAATATCCGTCATTGGCAGTGAAAAAGAGAAAATGAATCGTAACACAAAGGAATTTACAGCTACATTGTGTCATTGTGACTCCTTTAAACTTTTAATTTACTGCTTTTTGATGCCCTAACAGGAAGAGAATATTTATCTTTTCAAATTAAAAGCAAGTGAATTGGAACATGACTCAACTCATACCTAAATTGTGTTATTATGACTCCTTTGCAACGTGTTTCTGTAAAAAAGTCATAAAGGCAACTAGGAGACACTAGAACAAAATTTAGCCATTGCGCACTGATCCACCTGAGGGGCAAACGCTAGTGATTTTCCGCAAAACTAGCAGCTCTTTTCATCTCAGGGTTCTTTAAAGTTCGCCAAATGCCCCAAACGTTCACCAGAGGTGGCCAAAATCTCACCACAGGTCAACAGACATTGGAGTGTGAAATTTCGCATTCAAAACGTCTTTATGACAAGGAGAATGTCACAGAACCTTTGGTGACATTCAGGTGACCTCTGATGAACTTGAACAAACCCTGCGATCAAAAGAGCTTGCTACCTTCGCGGTCAGTCAACGCCTTTTGCGTCATGTTTCAATTCATTTGCTCTTAATTTGAAATTAAAACTTTACCGCTCTTATTGAGCATTAAAATGAAATTAGATTTGCTGAGACCTGCAGGAACCCTGTTAAAATCCCACATACCCCCAGCCATGCCTTGACCTCTAAGAAATAATAGTACACCAATTTGAGAAGCACTGTTCAGCGTGCATATGATCTTTTTGGGGGTTTTGGGTAAGCTGCCCCCCCTCCAGCTGAAGACCGGTTTGCCAGTCAATCACAGGCACATAGTGAGCCAGACAAGCATTCACACTCACATTCATACAGTCAGCGAGTGGGAAGTCAACTGCTGCCAACACGGAAGTCATCCAGCCATCCATTTTCTATGACACGTGTCCACATCGGGGTGCAACTGCTGCCAATCCTAGCTGACTTTGAACAAAAGGCGGGGGGGGGGGGGGGGGGGGGGACCCTGGACTGATTGCCAGCCAATCGGTAGTTCTGTAAAGAAGGCACAGCAAAAAACAACAAAAAAATCATCTCCCCGAAGCTGCTTGTGACCTTCTAGCGCTCGACCTTTGAGAGCATGGCGGCGCGCTTCTCCCACTGCACCGAGGAAGCACGAGCGAGGATTGGGAGCAGACGGTCATCGGCTGGCCCCTCCCCCTCCTCCTCCTCCTCCTCCTCCTCCTCTGTGAAGGGCATCTTCACGTCCCGTTACCTAGGAAGAGCTGAGGCAATCACCAGTGACAACACCCCGCCCGCTCACTACCTCTTTGACCTGCTGCTCTCTGGCAGGCGCTACTGGTCCATCAGGACCACAACAAACAGACTCAGACAGCTTCTTCCCACATGTCATCGCCGCGCTCGGCTCACAATAACGCCGACGCTCATTTCGCACGGCGCCGCGCGTTCCGCACTCGTGACTCTGCCGCTACCGCCGTTAGCAACGACTGCATCAGTCAGTATTCAATCGCAAATCTGGACTGTGTCAATCCGGAACAAGGTTAGGGCACTAAAGAAAAATATTTAACCCTTGTGCGTTATTTTGACCATTCTGGGTCATTTTCTTCCACATCATTCTGGCGGTATTTTAGTTTAGGAATGCCACTCTTCCGGTGGTGCGATAACTTGAGTGTTTGTGTCACGTTGACCTCTGACATGTTATTACCATCTGGGTGAAATTTCAGCTCTCTACTGCCTTCTTTAAAAGACATCCCTTTCATTTGAAATGCCTTTGAAATATTTGGACCATTTTGGGTCTTTTTTTTTTTCCCACGCCATTCTCGCATTATTTTAGCTCCTGGTAGTGTGATGTGAAATTTGACATGTTGTCACCATCTGGGTGAAATTTCAGCACCCGAGTGTCTTTTTTCAATGATTCCACCCGCCCGAGTGTCTTTTTTCAATGATTCCCTCCTTTGATGAAATTGTCAGAGGATTAGACAACATACGGTAAAATCTCGACCATTTTGGGTCATTTTCTTCCATCACGGTGAAATTTCAGCCTCCTACTGTCTTTTTTTTAATGCCTTCACGTTGATGTGAAATGACTTTCATGTAAATGTCAAAGAATTGGACAAAATACTGCACAATTTTGACCATTCCTGGTTCCTGGTCATGCCATGTTGAAATTTGATATTGTATCAACAACTAGGTCAAATTTCAGCTCCCTACCTCCTCCTTTCAATGCCATTCATTTCATGTGAAATGCCTTTGATGTAAAGGTCAAAGAATTGGACGAAATACTGCACAAGGGTCAAATGAGATAACGTATATTTTTCCATCATCGTCGGAATAATCGTCAGAAACGGTGACTTTTTAATCGCTGAAAATGTTATCGGTTAATCATGGGCGCTGCACCCCAATTTCCTCATATCTGCGCCTTACAATGACATTAAAAGCTTTTTTATGAATTCTATCCTACTCCAAGCATTATCCCGCGGAAGCGAGTGCCTGTTTGAAGAACGGATGAGAAAATCAATAAGACGACAGGTGGCGTGCATGTTGATGATCTCAGGATTTCCGTTTGTTACCCCCGGCATTTGGCCGTCGACGAAAGCGGCGTTTCATTCCCGGATAAATACAAGCCCGGTTGAAAAATCCGCGACGCAATCTTCCCGAAAGTCTCCTAATAGCTAAAATAGCACTTGACTTTAATCCAATCGAAACGCGCGGCTCCCGTCGGCGCGTCGATGAATCGATTGTCGTAAACGAAGGATTTTATTGACTCCTCCGGCCTTTTAACATCTCCTCCGCCCACGCCGCACCACGTGACAAAAGCCGGCTATCCGAGGCGCGAATTCCATTCGGAAAGCATCTGATCCCAAAAGCAAAAATTCGTCCTCGAGTCTGCTTTGGCGCGGCGTTACGCTCCGCGGAGAGCAAAAGTACCGAAGCCATTATGAGTAATGGTACTCATACCGTCCTAGCGCCACTGCGCGGCTCACATTAGCTTCCGCCGCCGTTGATATTATCAGCGGTATCCTTGCTGGAGACTAAGCATCACAAGCGTTTTCCTGTATCCATTTACCAGGTCACATGATACCTGCGAGTGCTAGAAACATCAATCATTGCATAAATCAGGGCATTGTTTGTGTATCTAAGCGCTCTGGCGCAGGCAAGTTGCTGCAGCAACATGGAAATCATAGCGGGAATGTGGGCCATCTTGATAAGTCACCTTTTTGATTTAGGCCTTGTAAAGCTCATGTATTTTCTTGTCTGGAGGCAAAGCTACACTGATTAAAACACAGCGAAATTTCGGGACAAATATGGTTAATGATATTGTAAATATTTTACGCTAGTCAAGAGAGAGTAGCGCGTCGTAATATATTCCCGTTTTTTTTTTGTCCCCCGGAGTCTAGACAGTTAAATGGTAATTTTACGTTTTCTATGAGTTCAGTACATTGAATCCTGGGCGCTTATCTGTGCTTTTTACAGTTTGGCTAATTGAGTGTCTTGCTAATCAATTACTCTAGGTAAAGTCATCAACATCGATAACTTCAGTACTTTAGCATCTTTAAATAATGGCATATTAATAAGGTGCATCATATAGGGTGAAAAATATGGTATTTTAGGTACTTAAATACTGAAAAAGAAAATATTTCTTTTGTACTTTAGTACCTGAAGTCATTGATCAGTATTTTCGAACCTAATCGGTGAAATTAGTACTTTAGGACCGAAAGTAAACTATTACTTTTGAACTTAGTACTCAAAATAATGATTGGCTACTACTCAATCGATACTTACATTTAGCTGTCGAAATTCATTCATTCATCCAGGAATGCCACACTCATTTTAGCGCAGTGTAAATATATTATTAAAAAGTGAATTTGAACAAAAAATATGTATAAACAAATTCATATAACTTATTAATCCCAATATGACATTCTCACTAAATTGCATGAGATGGATATAAAATTTCCACGATATCTTTTCCATTTGTTCATAAAATACACATTTTGTGTAGAGCACATAATAAGGTGAACTAAAAATTTGAAAATAAATTAATTGGAAAATCACCAAATGTGGAAGGAAAATGGCAAAAATCCAAACATGCAGTTCCACAACTTCTTTTCAAGGAGTAGAGTGAAGTGCAAAGACAACGAAACAAAATCATAACACGGACCGAAAGCCCGGTAATGCCCCCCGCCCATTGAGAATCCCTTCGCGTCGATCAAAGGATTTTACCCGCACTGAGCAGTCGCATGACAAAACTCGACGCTAATGCTAACTTGCGTAGTGCTAATATCGCCAAGAATTTTTGTCTGTCGATTATTGACGGCGGATTGACGGGTTCCGTCCCATTCATTCACGAAATCATCTTGCGGACCGGATCGCACCTCCTTGCGGGCCGGATCCGTTTGCGATTATTTGACTTCAACCCGCGTGAGGCTTTTCTCACCGCGTCGTCCCATAAGGGTGTTTTGGCAAACTGCGCCACAGAGAGGGATTCCCTGCCACTCACGCTGAGAACAACACAACGCACCCACCAAAGCGTGACCATACGCACAATCGGGGGAAAAAAAACAAAAGTGCCAGGTTCGCATCCCCGCCGTTAACTGGCAAATCTGCCAGACTTGGGCGGAGGCTCCTAGATGGGCCGGGTTCCAATCTGGCAAAACCTCGCCCGCGTCCACATCTTCAAGGTGAACGAGTCATTGAGACGCGGCGAGGCCCGATAACCCGCGCATCCGCTCTCCGTCCGAGGATTTGTACGCTAACGCCTGTAAGGTCGGCCCTCGGGGGGGGGCGGGGGGGGGGGTCACGGGAGTTCACCCCGTATATAAACGGTCCATACGTGGGCCGGCGCTTGTTCTCCCCGGGAGCTTTTATGTCTAAGTGGCAAATCAAGAGTGAAGAGGCTCGCGTGTGGGCGGGCGTTTTTGTAAACAATATGACTCAAGCTCACAGCGAGTTATGAAAATGAAAGGCAACGCTGCGAAAGAGACGCTTTCATCGCCGCCGCCGTCGGATGGGCGCGAGTATCCGCCGAGTGATCTGAGGGGCGGAGGGGTTGTCGTAACGCCGTTGCCGGAGCGTGTTTATGAATTTATGTGCAATTGCGCACGCACCCGGCATTAGCGTGTGACCGCCGCTAATTGCGTCTTTGTTATCCGCAGCTGTTCGGCTGGCAAGAAAATAAAAGACGGCGCGCATTTTACGCCGTATCAGCCTCGCGCATCACGCCGCCGATTTTGTCCTTCGCCGCGGCTTTTCTTCTTTTTCACACAATCGGATGACATTTCCACATCGGCCACGAACGGCCGTCGGAAATCGAGCGGACCATTAGGATGTTTATGGGCGTTATCAGATTTACGAAGCCCGATTGACCGTCGGCGCCAAGACGGAAGGGAATGGATCTCTATGGTCGTTGTTATCTGTTAAAATTCTCATTTTTGATTCATATTCTTTTTAATACACGGGTGTCAACAAAAGTTTGATTGAAATAGATTTTAATGGCGGATTCTTACAATTTTACTGAAGCTGGAGGCATTGCGGGTGTATTTACTCTATCCACCGCTAGAGCTACCGGATGTGGAATTATAATAGCTGGGATGCAGCCTTCGCTTCATCTAATATTATTCCAACATTTATTTTAAGGTTATTTTTTTTAAATCCTGTGGAAAATATTCAAATAAAAATAATGGTTTAGGATCAGTTTTGACATAAACTTAGTCATAGTCATATTTAATTTATTTGTCCATTTATTTGGTCATTTTTAGTGAAGTTGCCTGTAATTAATTTGATAACGAAATTATTTTACACGTACAATGTTTTCGTGCCAAGCGTTATCGGAAAAGGAAAGCTTGAGAAGGACGCTATATTTAGCATTTTCACTCGTCTTTCAAGGCCGACTGAATATTGCGTGCTTTGTCTATGTAAATATGGGTGCTATCATACGAAAGATTGACTTCCATTCCTCACTTTGGATTGCATGTAGGTAATATCTGTGTTGTAAGTGTAGAAACACTGCCATCTAATGGTCACAGTTATCACTACAGTGCTCAATTGTCTTCTATTAGGTAAGCATTCATCAAGGGTGTCAGATACCCTCCATAAAACAAACATATTTGACGAGAATTTTATTAATTATTGTTATTACTATTTTAAAAGGGGTTAAGATTATGCGCTTCAGATTTCCCACGTCGTGAGCGGTCAGTGAATGCCCCGCCAGTGAAACGTTGAATGCGCTCAAAGCAGTCGTGTTTCCTTTTCCTCGTGACGCAGCTCGAGTTCAATTTGCCATAAATTGCGGCAAATTTCGTTGGCCACTAACAGCCAATGACGGCCGCCCACTTGCTTGTCCCGTTACGGTACTTAATGTGTGTAAGAATACGGCCCACGTAAAAATGCACATCTGTGCGCTTCTGTGTGTGACGGATCAAAAAAGTGTGTCTTATATTTGGGGAATTACACTAATTGTTTTTCACCAAGCGAAAAACTACATTTTTTATCTGAATATTTGATGTTCATTACATTTCACGAAAATAATTTTTTACAAAAATACTAAGTGGCCGCAGCCCTAGTCCTGACATCACGTCAAATCCCGTGGATAAATCGTACCTGTGCATAATGTATCCTCTTTCACCGAATCCCCGTCAACAATCATTTTTTTCCTCTGTAGTTTTGTATAACAATTGTCCTCTGATTTACTGATAGCCTTCATTATCCGAGCAAATGCTAAAAATGACCAAATATGTGAATAAAAATCATTTTTTAATGAGTCGCTCTGTATAATACTCCTTGATTCGGGATCATTTCCTTTGCAGAAAAAATGCGCGTTATTAACAAGTTGGCCGCCAGCCCGCTTCAAATGGACCTTTGACGTCTTTCGCCGTCAGCGGCAGCCAATGAGCGAATACAATATTTTCCTTCCGGTAGTCACGCCTATCAAGGTGCCCCAGAGGCCATTTTCTTGCCTCCGACGTAGTTTCCCCGCCAAGTTAATGACTCGCGCTGCGTTTTTCCATCCGACGTCCCTCCCCCGCAATGGTGTGTCTCTCAAAGGCACGTTTGCTTTTCCCTGCGCCAAACTTGCCCAGCTGTTCGTCAGCCAGTCCTCAGCCGGGTCCCCGCCGCACCGCACAGCTCGCTAAGCCGGCATCTGCGCGTACCCCGTCGGCGGGTGAGGGCTTCTATCCGAGCCATTACCCCTCGGTGGCGACCGGCTCGGCCGCAGCTGCCTTGATAAACAAGCGGCGACCCCCCCCCCCCCTCGAAAAGACAGATGACAGTCAAGCGCTTCTCACTTGAGCGCCGGCCGTCAAGCCGCTCCGGCCCGAGCGGGAGTTGACAGCGCGAGCGCTGCGGATCTTCGGTGCTTCATTACGCACGGCTGAGCCGCTCCCTCTTTTTCCCCCCGTCCTCCGCGGCCGCGCTCGAGCAGGCTCTCCCCCATGACTGCGGGGGGCGGGGGGGGATCCAGCGCTATACCGTTTGTACGTGCGGGGGAGGAGGGAAAAAGAACGCCGAGGGAGAGAAAGCTTCTTCTCTCTTTTTTTTTTTTTTTGTCTACCGAAGGAGGAATCCTGCCTTCCTTCTCAGGAGCAGAATTACGCATCGGCTTACTATCACCTAACGGGGCGCGGAGAAACACGCGAGCGCGCCATAGCCTTGGAAAGGACGGAGATGCTAGCTAATGACTACTGACCCGTCATCCGAGGAGACGTTCGGAGCCTGTAGCCTAAACAAGTCAGAGGAATCACAAACACGGACATGGAAACCATTGTGGACGGCTCGGCAAATGCATTGATGTCATCCTATTGGACGGCCGCTCAAGATATTATGGCTCGCGCCATGTATTTCATTTTTAAAAAAATGAGGAAAAACCAACGGAACAAAACTGTGATGAACTCATTAAGTGCCTGTCTTTTGAAAATCCTAATTCAGAGGATATTTGTTGTCATTTTACAGTCACGTCATTTCTGTAAATATGTCATTGTCTTTGAAAATTCATCCAACCATTTTCTAGAGTTACTTGTCCTCACAAGGGTAGCGGGCTTGCTGGTGCCTACCCCAGCTGGTTTTGGGCATATACATATGTAAATAAATATGTCTAAAAGATATCATTTTAGGGGTGTGAAAATAACAGATGACTGGAACTCAACTGATTGCAGTCATAGGTAATCATGTTAATCTCATTTTTAATTTAAAACTTTATGCTTTGTGGACAGTATGTTGATTATATTGATGTTAATGCTTTGGGCTGTTTGAGTTTAGGGATTGGAAAACAAAAGTCTATCACACCCTGACGTGGACTTTCATTATGTTTGGTGGGTTCTGATGGGTGGGAGGGCAGAAGGAAGTCGTGAAAATGGAAGAGCCCGTGAGAGATGTTGAAAAGTTCAAAATGGCACCTTTCATAAAGGTAAATATGCATAAGAGCGTGCTGGCTTACCACAGAAGCAGCTCAAGTTTAGCCTAACACATCAATGCAAAGCGCCCACATGTAACGATAGCAACAAAGATGCTAATGTCGCGAGCCGCTCATAACATTAGCAAATCTTGCTTCGCTCGACTGTCCTTTTCTTCTCAAATGCATTGGAACAAAGTAAGTTTGTGAAAGGAAAATACATTCTACTGATTTTCATTACGTGAAGGTGTTTTTTTTTCTTTTTTTTTGCTATAGGAGCGCGTAAAAATGGCAGGCCTTGAATGAGTGAATAGACCGGTCCGCTGAAGGACTGCAAGCTACAGAAGTCTTGAGTCACGTTGTGATTTATGTGAGGCAAGAGTGACTTGCTAATCCACTAATTGGACAAACAAGGCTGCGGGAAAAAGGAGAGAAACTGAAAAAAAAAAAAGAGCGAGGCAAACAGCGGCAGATAAATTTGTGTGCATTATGCTGTAGGCCCAATATAGTATGTGGGTGTGCATATATTATGTTTTGCGGGGCATGTTTGAGGAATCTGGGACGTTCTCCCAGCTCCCTCCCAGTCCAAAAAGATTTTACCGACATAAGGAACTATCTCACGCCGTACTCCGGAGCGGCAAAAATGAGGCACGCCTGACTAATCCGACGAGGGTCACACGCAGTTCAGCACTAATAGTAAAATTTGCAAACGTCTCCGACGGTCTTTACCGGCGCTCGGGGAAGATCATCAGCGGTTCCTTTGCCGTTTTTGCTGAGTGTAATGCTTTCTTTAATAAGGACACCTTGTCCAGATTATTTGACACCACCTGACGCAAGTGGAAGTGCGTCATAAATCCACCGTGCGTTCATTTTCGATAGCGCCGATCCACGTCAGGGTCATAGAGAAGATAGGGACTATGCATGCTGGATTTGGGTGGCTATATACTGTAATATTAAAACAATAATCAATACATAAACGGAAACAAATCGGTATTTGCGATACGGGATGAAATGATTTCCGATTAATCGAGGGAATAGTGGAAGAACTCATTCAAATCAATCAGAAAACGTAGTAATCCTAAGCAGGAGAATCTTGATCCAGCTGATGATCTTTTTCCATATTCAATTTGACGTTCCAGTGTAAACCACCCGAGCGTTTGCTTTGTGTGGCGGCGCACAAGTGGAACGAAAATTTGCTCTGACATATATAAGCTGTTTAATGTTGCCGACGAGAAGAAGAATCAAAACAGAAGCGGCGATGAAAGTGGGTCAAATTGACTGAAAAAAAAAGCTCCATTAACGAGCTCCCAATGATTCATCTGTTGATTTGAAAACTCATATTAGGACGTCCCTATCATCCAATCACGGCCGAGCGGAGGCGACTCGGCGTTCCGCTTCCCGGACCGGAGCTTTTCGGGGTCTCGTTCCGCGCCCCCTGTCCTAATCTGACGGAGTTGAGAAGCGAGGCTAATATCGCGGAGAGCGTTTTTTTTGAATGAGCGGGTCAGTAGGTCGCAGACATCACGGAGGAGCGCAAGGCGACGGTCGGAGGCCCCGCGGCCGATACGGGAGCGCGCCCCCCCCCCTGAGAGTTGCGAGCGCGCAGCTGATACCCGAGAGCGGGCACCTAGAGACCGCAGCCGTGTTTAAACCCAATTACCAGTACACTCCATCAAATTAAAGCTATGTTTTAATTAGGATTTGAGCAGTCAGGAAAGCGGGGGGGGGGAGATGATAACGTTCATTTGTGCCACCGAGAGGGGCTCGGAAATGACTTATTGTTGATCTACACTTCTTGTGGTTGACCGATAATTGGAAAGTTCTAATGGACGGACCGCTGAAAGGTGGTGTGATTGCTTGACTGGGAATTGTCTTTGGGGGGGACATAAAAGCTCATTGTCATCCCATAAATATTAGCTACACTACATCAATGGTGTCCAAACTATGGTCCGAAGGCCATTTGTGGCCCGACGTCCATTTTGAAGCGGTCCACCGCGCATGTTAAAGGGCCTACCGGAATATCGTCAGATTTTAGCCTTTTTTTTTTAATCAGACAAAAAATATATATAAATTTACTCAAAAATTGGAACTTTTTTTTTTTGTGGGGATTTTTATTTATGACCAGAATTTTATACTGCAGGTTTACCCTGACTATTTTTATTGATATCTTTCCAACTATGTCGAACCAGATGATAAAAATATGAACGTTACGCATGTATTTTTTTTCAAGAAACAAACTACAAAAATAGAAACAAAAGCTAAAACAAAACAAATTCAAACTCTTTTTTTTGTTTTTGTGTGGATTTTTATTTATGACCATCATTTTATACTGCAGGTTTACCCTATTTTTATTGATATTTTTCCTACTATGTCGAACCAGACAATAAAAATATAAACTTTATGCATGTATTTTTTTTTAAAGAAACAACCTTAAAAAATAGGAACAAAAGCAAAAACAAAATTAATTCAAACTCTTTTTTGGGTGAATTTTCATTTTAGACTATAACTTTATATTGCAGGTTGCCCTCACTAGTCTTCTTGATAATTTCCCTACGAAGTCGAACTAGACAATAAAACGCTGAATTTTATGTTTTTTTAATAAATAAAGTAAAAAAAAAAAAAAAAAAAGGAACAAAAGCAAAAACAAAACAAATTCAAATACTTTTTTGTATGGATTTTCATTTATGACCATAAATGCTAATACGTGCTATTTTTCATACTATGTTGAACCATAAAAAAAATGTTTGAATTACTGAATGGGAACTCCTCAAACCCCCCAAAAAAATGTGATCAACTTCTTGTTGAAAATCGACCTCCTTGAACTTTGACCTTGTCAACAAGCTGCCATGAATCCAAGCGATGAATGTTAATGTCCTTTCTTTTCTGTTTTTTTTTTTTTTTTTTTCTCTCGCCTGCTCTCAGCAGCAGATGGCGTGCCAGTCCAGAAGGATGGGGAGCAGGTAAGACCTTATTCTTTACCTTCTGCCACAACCAGGCGCGGACCCCAACGCGGCCGACCCCGTTCGCTCGCTATCAAACGCCGCCCGCTAATCACGCTAGCGGATGAGCGACGTCTGGCTCGTTGCGGTCGCGGGATGTCACCCTTCTCCCCCCCCCCCCCCCCCCCCCTCCCCCCTTTGGTCCTCTGGGACGGGGGCATTGGAGAGGAAGCCATTTTCCACTAAAACGCAGCTTCACTTTTCAAAGCAAATGTACTGCAGAGCCAATGCATGATTTATTTATGCGCCGTGCCCTTGCAGGGAGAAAAAAACACCCACACCCATGATCGTTTTTGGGAGGTTTTTTTTTTTCCTTGATGGAAGATAGCTAGCTTCTTTACTGGGGGCGCGCAAGCACTCAAGTGTTACATTTCTTCATCACACTCACTCCGTGCGAGGAGGAGAAGAAACAAAAGATACGTGACGCCGAAAGAGAAAGAACAGGAAGTTGCTTGCTGCGTTGCTTTGCGAGCTCGTGGCAATCATAACAAACACGATGCTCGCAATTTTATTTCTTATTAAATATGAGTTTGACCGGATAAAAATTAAAATTTCTGAAAGAAAAATATTATACCTGTTTTTAGGACTGATTAAAGGAATTAGAAAAAACAAATGTATAAAAAAAATATATAAAATCAAGCAAAAGCAAAACCATCAAAGTAATCACAAAGAAAAAAGCAAAAACACATAAAGAACACAGCTGCAAATTAAAAATGACATTAAAAAAATATATAAAATCAAGCAAAAGCAAATTAAAAATCACAAATTGCATGCATTTGCGACTAATGTTTTTTTTTGTCCGTTGCCTTTTTTGTTCGCTATTTTTAATTTGTGATTGTGTTTTACGACATGCATGTTTTTTCGCATTTGTAACTCGTTTTATTTTGTTTGCTCGTTTTTTTTTTTACGTGTGACTTTCTGCGTTTCGTGTTTTAGTTTCGTTTGTGATTAATATTTTGTTCTTGTATTGTAAATATCGTATAACATCGCTCGGAAAACTCACATACTGGCTGAGTTGTCCAAAAAAGAGGTCCAGCGTGCTTGTTGATGTCTCACTCGCTGTTGAAGGTTACTAAAAAACCAACACAAATCAAACATTGTACATTTAATTAAATTATCCAAAAGTTATCATTTTCGCAAAATTACGAAGACATAATGCGAAATCCCTCTTCCAATATTTCGACTAGACAAAATGTTATTACTAGTGAGCTGGCTAGAGACGTTTTGTACTCGCTCGTGACTTCATTTCATCCTCGTGAATAATCACGTACGTAAAAATTGGCTTCTGTGAAGTATCTTAACAGCGACCTTGACCTTGTTTTTTCAATTCGAATGAGTTCACCTTTGAATCCGGACGGAGTTGGCGCTCAAGTCGAAAGTGACCGCCATGATTGACTTTCCAGCGGTAGTGGGCCGGTGTCCTGGTCTAGTTAGTGTCCAGCCGATAAAGCCAAATCCCGCCTTATCTTTTTTGTCCTCGGCGGCAGCCTACACACACACACGCACAAATACACACTCATCTTGCTGCAAGCTCCAGTCTTTAGTCTGACAGCTGCATCAGATACTACTGACATCTTTTTTCTGTCTTTTTGTGAGACACTCACACTGGCTCAATATACACGCGGAAAACGCAACATTTGGGATGAATTGCAACAAAATAATGCACATTTTTCATCGTGGTGACTTTGACAATAAAACGCTGAATTTTATGTTTTTTTTAAAGAAATAAAGCAACAAAATCTACAAAAAAACCAAAACAAATTCAAATACTTTTTTGATTTGGATTTTGTTTGGATGAATTGGTGAATTTTTCAAACTGAAACCTATCAGCCAATCAGAACGCGAGGTTCTGACGACATACGCCTGATTGGCTGATATTTTGCCATTATTACTGGCCGACCAATGAGGATTTTTTTTTGGCTGATCTAATGTATGGGCAAAACAAACAGTTTAATCAGATGATTATTTAAAGATCAATTAAATAAGTTTTGTTTCCTTCCAATGCATTTCAATGGCCATCAATTGCACTCATTTATGCTTGTATTTTATTTGTATTCATTTTTTATTAAAGAAATTGTTACTTTAGGTTGTATGCTAAGTAGACGCCCACGTCAGTTTCTTGCACAACTTCTTTGTATTGCTTACCTAAGCACGTAGTGATTGGAAAATGAAGCCTCATGAAACACGTGTCATTTTTTCTCATTCCTCTAGATGGCACTGTTGCTTTCAAAAAGTAAATTCAATAGACTTTCGTTTCGTTAACCTTTATTTATTTTTAAAACTATGCGTACCATCTCGAGAAGTAAAATAATATCAAGTGTTTCATGAGGCTTTGTTTGCTAGTGAGTAAGCAGTGCTTGTAAGAATTACGATTTGTTTTGAATGACAGTAATATTTTTTTTAAGTAGCGGATCAGTACTGACGAACAAACAAAGCGTCATGAAGCACTTGTGATATTTTTATTTACTCCTCTGGATGGCACTCTTGTTTCAAAGAGGCAGGGGAAATTATTTTTAACTTTTTTGCAGTATTTTGATCATTTTGGCAGTATTTCAGCCAAGGGATGACAATAACTGTAATGAAATTTGACATGTCGGGTGAAATTTCAGCTCCCTAGTCTTTTTTTTTCAATGATCCCCCTTTGATGTAAAATGCGTTGGATGTCAAGATCAAAGGATTGGCCAAAATACCGCACAAACAAGCACTGTGCTGCCGCCTATTGGCGAAGAGTATTTATTACACGATTACTCAAGTCACACAGCGGTTAAAAAAAAACACATGTCAAGGAGTAAAATTATAACACAGGTGCATCATGAAGCATCATTTTTCCATCGCTTCCGGACCGTAATTTCCATTCATTCTCTCAATTTGGAATAATTCCAACATCCCCCCATGTTATATTTTCTTTTCATTGGAAATGTAGCGGAAATGTTGCCCTCATCATCTCTGGAGCGTATTGGCTTGCGCAGGTGTATGAAAGCGTCGAGGCGGCTCATTCATTCATCCCCCGCGTATTCACTCTGCTCCTCATAAGTGAACAAATCCAAACTGATGGCTGTTCAATTCCCCCCTCTTCTCCCTGTCATTCTTGTGGTTCCTGGAAAAACCCGTCCGTGTCCTGTATCTGGCTTCGTCTTCCGCCCCGCCCCGCCCCCCCCCTCCCGCATGTCCCATGCGCAATCTCCCGATCTGTTGCAATCTACCCTCCACGCACGTCAATGTTCTGCGTGACTCCGTCCCGCCCTTCTTCCTCCTTGTGTCTTCCCGCCTTCAGCATGGACGTTCAGAATTTTCATGGGAGGGGATCAACGTAAGTGCCGTGACATTGTTCCTTTGTGGCCTGGAGGTGGATTCTTCACCCCGCCCCGCCCCGCACCCTTCCCCTCACCTTGGCTATGGAGCCTTTTTTTGTGTGTGTGCGCGTCACAGTAGGAACAAGCGCACGTTAAGTTGCGATCGAGATTTGGCCGACTGTAGATTTGTATTAATCCGGCATCTCCATCACCTCTCCCCTTCCACTCACCTCTCTCTAACACTGTCTCGGTGTCTTCGTGTGCCCCGTCACACCGTCCATACTATTCTTTTCCGCCTCCCCCACCGCCATCCCTCTGTCGTCCTCTTCGCAGCTGTCCATGGAGGACACCACGTCCATCCTGCCGCGCCTCAAGAGGAACTCAAACGCCTACGGCATCGGCGCTCTGGCTAAGTCTTCTCTGTCAGGTGTGTCAGGTGTGTGTCTGTGCTGTGACCGGTAAACACACCCCATGTTGGCTCCGTCCCCCCGAGGACAATGGAGTCAGCATGGTACCCGAAATGGGTTCCCCTTTTTTTTTTTTTCCCTTTTGAAACTCCCTCCCCCCTCCCCTCAGTTTCCCCCCCTCCTCCCCTACACACTGTGATAGTCAATGACTCAGCGTGAGTCATTGGCGGAATGAAATCAGGCTGCAAAGACAATAGACACATCACTGTGCTGCGTGTTGCTCTGAGAACAGGTGAGTGGCGAAGTGAATTATAGTGTAATTTGGTGTCTGTGTGTTGTCCTGAATTATAATCAGTTTGGATGTTTTGGCTTGTGTCGTGTTCAGTGGAGTCAAATCAAGTGCAGTCAAGTGTTTGCTTTCAGTGCGGTGGTTTTTTTTCTTTTTCTTTTTTCTTTTTTGGTTTCCATCCAGTGGCGTTTTGGAGAGTGACCAAAACTGGTGGGGCACCAACCACTTAGCTAGATTACATACCGATTAAAAAACAACAATGTTAGCAGCCAATTTTCCGTGCCATAAGGCGCAAATAAAATCCCTTTATTTTCCGCCGCGCCCTAAAATCTGGTGCGCCAAAAATCTGTAAAAACGTTTTGGTAAGCGCTCCACGGGGACCAAATACAAACAATACGTACTCAAGCAGCCATAAAACCATCGGTGACCATTACGTATTACGTACGGTATGTGCGCTGGCAGCGATGAACCAATCAGAGAGCAATTCGTAATACATGCAGTACGAATGGAGTCAGCGATAAAGCGATCATGGAAAAATACTGCACGATTACATCAGTAATTTAGTACTTATAGTAATCGATTACTTTAGTACTAGATTCTTTAGTAGCAGATATTTTTAGGGTTAGGTTGGCCAAGAAATCGAAAAAAGTAGCTGGAATTGAACGTATGGACTATTAAAAAATATTGTCGTTAAACTTGCTAATCAATGAATATCGATTAAACGATTAATTTTGACTGCTCTAAGTAAAAGTATTCATTGTTTTATGAGACAGTAGCTAAGACAGTACTAAAGTGCGAAAGTAATAATTATGAGTTTTAAGTCCTGAAGTAATCAATTACCGTTTTTTCCGCACTATAAGGCGCACCGGATTATAAGGCGCACCCTCAATTAAATGACATATTTTACAACCTTTTCCATATACAAGGCGCACCGGATTATTAGGCGCACCCTCAATTAATTACATATTTTCAAACTTTTTCCATACATAAGGTGTCCGGATTACAAGGCGCACCCTCAATTAATGACATATTTTCAAACTTTTTCAATCACAATATACTAATACTCAAAGTAATAACAATAATAACTCAAAAAATAACTATCAATAGCATAATAACCCAATGTCAATATGAGTAACCTTGTTCAACTGTAAACACAAAAGAAACAGGTAAAGCTTACTGTACTTCCCCATCTACGGATCCCAATTTCAATATTGATCCATATATAAGGCGCACCTGATTATAAGGCGCACCATCAGCTTTTTAAAAAAAATAAGGCTTTTAGGTGAGCATTATAATGCGGAAAATACGCAACTTAATTAAAATATTTAAGTCATTAATTACTTTAGTGTAGTCGGGTACCGAAGTGATAATAACTTCAGGTACTAAAGCATGAAATAAATACTTTGATTAGATTACCTCGGTATTTCAAGTAATCAATGATATTAATACTTTATTCATTTAGTCCCGGCCATTTTTTAGTGTTAGCTTGGCCAATACTAAAAAAAATACCCGTGATCGAATGTATGGACTATTAAAAAAAAACACACACTCACACAGATGCCTTTGTGATTGAATGAGTTCAAAATGAATGAAAACCGGCAGGTGGCGCTAGAGTATGTGTGCCCTTGGGGGCGTGGCACTTGACAAGCGAATTTGGCAAGGACTTGACCGGCCATTGAACATTTGCTGTATGTTTGTAAAAGAAGGCAAAAGGGGTTGTGTGCGGTGCACCCACCCGCTCCTAATGCCACTAGTCGCCACTGGCTTGATCTAGTTGTTTTCTGCAGTGCAGTTGATTTGAGTGCGGTGCAGCTGTTCTACTGTGTGGACATCCACAAACATCCACATCATTTATTCATCTCATCCGCTCGCTCCCGTCACGGAACACAAGAGCCGGGGCCGGGCCGTGTTATGCTAGGCTATACCGCTAAGGTGCGAGATGGAAATGCCGATTTGATGATTGACGGCGAGGAGACGTAGCGCGTTGCGATTTAGCGGGCGCGGCTCGGGCGCCGGCGTCTCATTACTCATGCCGAAGCTGTCACGTGACCCCAATTAACCCCTCGCAGGCCGTCGCGCACCTTTGACAGACGGCGCTCATCCATCCCATGCCTTCCTCCCTTTTTTTTTTTTTTTCCCCCTGCAGTCTGCTCAGGCCAGGATGGCTCGCTCTCATTTCAACACATGAATGTCATGGCCATAACCTTTGTCATTCAGCTATTCTCATAATCCATGTTCATGAACGGCCTCATTTAAGCGCAGCTAGGCTTTGACTGAATATTAACTAGAGATATGAATATTTAAGAATGGGTCATTCCTGGCCAAATTACCCCCCCCTCCCAGGAAAAAATTCAATCAAGCTGACTTTGATATTGATAAAACTTGGCGTGCGCTAAATCAAACATTTTAGGCCAATCGGAGCAGGAATTTGGGCACGGCGGCCCCCTCCCAAATTTTTGTCAAAAAGGGGCGTGGCTACTGATGTTTGAACCTTTATATCTCAGGAACTACTGCGTCAATTTTCGCAAATGATGTATGCTTTAAAAGGAAATTCAAAAAGGATTCCAAATTGCTCAATTTAGAAACTTGAACTTTTA
>NC_142371.1:18921949-18949449 GCF_059441005.1 Hippichthys cyanospilos
CACCAGTCGAGGTAACACCGTTTGCAAAGAAGACAAACCCGCAAAAATGGCGTAAACAGCATTTTAGATAGTTTAGCCCGCCTTAACGAGCCTCACGTTAGCCTCAAGTTAAGTCGCGTGATGCTTCATTTGCATAAAATGCTCTTTCCCCCAGACCAAATCTTGCATCACTCCTCAGCCGAGGTGTGGCCTCACACTTACGTCTCGCAGGGACACTACTGCCTGTCCTCGTCGGACGCATGGGACCCCATCAACAACGAGCCGTCGGGCGTGGCGTCCCCCCCCGCCGGCTCCTACCTGGTGGGGAACGAGGGCTACGACGGGCAGGCGGCCGCTCACTTCCTGTCGCAGCAGCAGCAGCAGCAACAGCAGCAGCAGTTTAACCTCCAGCAGCAGAGCCAACTGCAGCAGCTGCAACAGCTGCAGCAGATGCAGCACTACCAGCAGCAGCAGCTCCTGCAGTATCAGCAGCAACAGGTCAGCGCAAGAACGACAACGAAGAAGATTTCAATCTTGCATCACACAGCTGACGTCAAGCAAGCTCTTTTCCCCGATAAAATGCACAACCCTGGCACCAGGTGGCGCAGTAGCCATCTTCTTGCCGGTGCCTGCCGCAGCTATTGTTAGCTGAGGTTCTTGCGGCATTATTTTCAAGAAAAGAAGCGAGCAGACCGAACCAACGTCCGAGTCTATCCTTGTTTCCTCACAGGAATATTACTAAAACGCAGAGGTTCATGTAAAAGTTAGACTCGGGAATGTATTCCATTTGATGCGTTTATTAATTGTGGTCCTTTGGCATATACACACAATCATAAACTTGGTGAAACACGGATGGTGTGCAACTTTAAAATTAACTCGAGCCGCGGCGCAAGGAAAAAGAAAAACGATTGTTTGGAGCGCATTCAATGTTACGCTGGCGCTGCGTTCACTGACAAATCGCAGTGTGGAATATCTGAAAGACGCTTAACTTAACGCGCAGCAATCATAAACCTCACGGATATGAAAACGAGAAAATATGAAGAATTTACAGAGATAAAAATGATTCTGTTTTGCTATCGTTTTCACATTGTCGCCCCCCAAGAAAGAGAAAACCTTTCACACTCGACTATAAATAAGATTGTTATCAATAAAACTCGTATATTTTTGAACTTTTTGTCTGCCAGTCGCTGGAGCAGCGGCTGCACAGCGCCAACCACTCGTTGCAAGCCACCCCCAACAGCACCATCCACAGCCTGGTCCACCAAGTGCACCCGCCCCTGGTGGACCTGTGGAACACGGGCCAGATGGAGGCCTACCAGGTGGAGGCGGGAAACTTCCTGAGCGCGGCGGCCGCCGTGGAACCCGGCCTCTGCGTTCCCGCCGGGGACGAGCTGGTGGGGAACGAGCACTCGCCGCTGCTGGAGCAGCAGGAGGAAGACGAGGACGTCAAGGTACCTTCTCGCCGCACCTCACGTCCAAAATAGTTTAATAGCTTGAATTTCTTTATGTGAACATGAAAGTGTCACTCAATGTTTGACTGGGACTGTATGCATTCTTCCCTTGTTTATTGCGAGAGTTAAAAAAGAAAATAAATACATTAAAAAATAAAATACAATCAAAATACAAGCCATAGTTAAAGTCCACAAAGGAGAAGTAGTTTTTTTCTGTTTATTACTTGTTTGGTTGTCATTGTTTTGGTTTATTATAAATGACTGTAAGTTTAACCTAAAAGATTTTTTTTAATGTGGTTTTCTATCATTATACTGCGTATGAATAGTAGTTTACATTATATTTTATAATTGTTATGAAGGGTTTTTCATTCATAATATTTTGAATTTTAAATATTGTCCAGTATTTCTTTTTTTAATATGGGCACATCAAATTACTTTATGGTTATTTTGCATATTATTTTCTTTTTCATAACATTTTTAGTATGCATGCTTTTCTTCCTTTGTGTGTTTTCATTATTAAACCCTGTTTTGCACAATTTTTCTTCTTTTATTATGTCTTTTCCCATTTACCATGTTTTTAATATAAATGTTCTATTTAGTTTTTCTTTGTTTTTACATTATCCATTTATTATTTGTTTTATATTATTTATTACATTTCTTTTAAAGCAGTAAAAGTTTATTATTTTTTCAGACATCAATAACATTTCCCTCATTTAAATTCAGTCTCGAAACCAAAGACCAACACATTTATTAGAGTAATAAAAAGAAATGGCCATTCGTCCATTTTCTTGATCTATTTGCTTTATCTGGGCCAGAAGTACAGTTTTTCTATTCAAATACAAACGAGGCGTTTGGCAAGAACAAATGAACTTTTAACGATGAATCTATGACGATGGACCCGTAAGAAATGATTAATTATGACTCACGCCTCGTGTCCTTCTTCTGTCCTGGCGCCACATGGAGAAGATTGACTGACTATGGCGACAGTCCCTGAACCAATCAGGACGCAGAACACAACTCTCGTTCATGCTGTATTAAAAAGAAATATAAAGGGAAACGTGAATAGCGTTATAGCGAGGGAACACTGCATCTCTACCTATCCATCTCTTCTTTTTACCAAGGATGGAGAAATGACACTGTGTATGGAGCCCGAGTCGTCCACATTGACTCCGCCCACGCATCCCGGGGACGCCTCGGGCGGCAGCAGTCCGGGACAACCGCCGGCCTCGCCTTTGGGGGAGCAGAGGCCCTGCGACGCCACGCCGGCTAACCTCGCTCACACGCTACAGGAGGAGGAGGAGGAGGAGGAAGAGGAGGCGAAGGAGGATGCCGGGCAACAGGATGAGGGGCCGGCCGTTTCCATGGCAACCAACTGACTCCCTGGCTGTCAAGTGACTCCTCTGTACAAACTGACCTGAAGTCAGCCGTAGTAATACAATATCTATCTATTATCCTGTTGCTTATCAGGTAACAAGAAAAAAAAGAACTTTTTCATTTTTTGGGGCGGGGGGGCAAGGTGGATTTTTTTTTTTTTGGTTGGCAGAGAAGACCTGATGCAACAAACTTTGTAAGCCTTACATCCCAAAGGTAAACACATGACGAGAGGATGAGGAGCTACACGGACTTTACCATCAGGGATCAGGAAGGAGGGGGGGAGGCAGTACCTGAGGGAGAAAGGGGGGGGGGGCTGTGCATGCGACCCCATCATCCTATAACAAAGACCTAACATATTAAAACATTATAATAAGAATAATTTTATAACAACTTGAGAGGGGGTGACAAAATCCATGTATATTAACAATTCAGCGGAGGAAAAGGGGGGGGGGGCGACTTTGTTTACATATGAGAACACGGTGTTCCCCCTCCTTCCATACTAATGAGTTGCGGCAAGCCCCCCAGACGACAAACACAAAGAAAACTTTCCCGACACACACAATAACACTGCACAGATAAGGATTGTACTGTAAAGATAAGTGTGCTTCCTACTCTGTTTCACTGTATGCATGTTCCTATGGAGTACCTGTACTATACAGCACTGTATAGACTTTGCACTGAACCATAGTCGGGGGGGGGCGGGATGGAGTTGGGCTCGTAGCGGCGCGGGGGGGAAAAAAAAATAAAAGACAGAGCTTTCTCTCTTTTTTTGTTGCACTGATGCAATCCAACCCATCGGAGGTTGCCTTCTGGACTGTTGATGCTCTTCAAAGCTTGCAGCAACCAAAACGCGGCCAACCCTCACCTAATAATGATGATGATGATGATGATGATGATGATGATGGTTTGAATGTACTGGCCTGGACCAGAACGCTTTCCGAGGGATTTGTGTGTTGAGATGGAATTCACCATTACTACTACAGAAGTACCTCGAGATGCGAAATTAATCCTGGTTTTGTTTTTTGTACAGACGTTTTTTTTCGGATCTTGAGTCCAGTTCCTTATGTAAATGATCTAATTGGTGCCAAGCAAAGAAAAACACCAACATCGGAAAGAATTAGCAGATAACAATTCAAAGTAAACGGCAGAAAACAGTATGAAATACATCCGCGTACACAAGCAGTTGAAAACGCCAAACCGTAGGTGTCAAACTCAAGGCCCGGGGGCCAGATCCGGCCCGCCACATCATTTTACGCGGCCCGCGAAATACTGATTTGACTTCATGTTTCTGGCTAAAATACCAAACTTGCAAGTTGCATTTAACTTTAACATTTTTCAAATCTTCGTATCTTGATATTTTTTTGTTTAATGAGTCAAAAAAATTTTCAGATGTTGTTTTGTATATTAAGTTTTTCACACAGACATTTCGTATCTGGAGGTACCACTGTACTCATTTGCTCGGGTCCAGGCGTTTTGTGGATGATGAGTTATTATTTCCTTTCTGATTTTGCATTTTTACACCACCACAAAAATAAAACAAGATGTCATTCAAGTGGAGACTTTCAGCTTCCGTTTGAGCAGTTTCACGACTACCTCACAAAGTGTTGCAGGGTCCTCAAGTAATTTGAGTGCCTCAGTTGGGAAAACAAAAACAAAAAAACGACAGGGCCAAAAAATAAACTCGATTTTCATCAGTCATTCGAAAGAAGTGCAATTTTATATGAGGTTATAAAAGTAACCAGCAATTATTTAAATGTTTGATTAAATAAAAAAATGCACCCAGTGGAAAATATTTAGACAGCGACGATGTATCCCTAAAATTCATAGCTCGTGCATAAACTGGTTAAATTTCACAATTAACTAATTCGATCCCAAAGATGTATTTTTTCATATGAGTCTATTTATTCATTTATTTTCAAGCGTTACGGTGCAGGAGATTCGGAAAATTAAAAAGCTAAACCACAGCGACAAGCGCTCAGGCTATGACAGTAAACGTGTCAAAATTAAATCGATTAATAAGCAAGTAATAAACGATCAAAATAACCGACAACTATTTTAATAATCGAGCAGTCGTTTTGTGTTGTTTAACTTAAAAAAACATCGGATTTTACACTGGAAAACGATGACTGAATCGGTAAGCTCTTGATGCTAATAACGTTAGCAGCTAGCGGCACTGACCTGCTCCACAGCGGCTGGTGAAAGCTGAGAAATAATTTTTCAAATGCAGTTTAATAAACAGTTCCCAGGGTCAGTAGAATCTCTAATATAATTTGCAGCAAATTTAAATAAACGGTTCCCAGATATGACCGATAATTGACCGATTATCGGTCTATGCCTAATTTTGAGCCCCTGAAAATTGAGAGATGCAAAAAATGGCCAGGCTGCAATTCCTTAATGGTTAATCCCATTTATTCACGTAGATTAAAAAAAAAAGAGCTGAAAGTCTGCAATACAGTCCCATCTTGATTGTTTTCCGATGGCGATGTACAAAGGCAAGCCAAACGTCATAAAAATGCTTCTGGACCTAACACACGAATATCCAAATTGTAACCAGCAATAGGAAGGCACAAGGCTGCTTCTGTTATATATAGATGTAAATAATTTATGAAAAACATCTTAGACTCACAAATTTCTCTTGAAGTATAAACATTTTTTTTTCACACCATTTGGTCTTAATTTTACGTTAGGATTCCTAACCCACATTAAGGCCATTCACACTTAAGGTTTGATTCAGAGTGGAGATGATAAACGTGCTTGCTTGGGTCCGCCTTGCGCCTACAGTGGACGCGCGCTACCCAATTAGCCAATCAGGGAATAGAGGAGGCGGAGCTAAAGGTGTCTTCCTTGCTCGCGTGTGATTACTGTGAGGTGCATTTACATTTTTATTATTTGGAATCCTTTCCTGTGAGGAATAGGCGGGGTTGTGGCATTTAGGCGCATGGGAACCTTCCATGTCTTTTTTTTTTCCTGTCGGGGAGCATCTTCTCCTCATGTTGTTGATTGTGAGAGAAACTTTTAAGGTACAGTATATGTACTGTATACATACACATATATATATATATATATATATATAAAAAAAAAAGCAATTTACTGACTTGAATGAATTGATGTATTGATGGCTTCTTTATGCAATGTGGGGACAATGTTTATTTTTCTACTTGAAATCCCTGAAGCTAGAATAGGTGCCATGGTTGTAAAGACGTGCACTCTTAAAACTGCTGGGTCAAAGGTAACCCAAATTGGGTGACATAGCTCAGTGCTTCTCAAACGGGGTAAGTCAGGAGGTATGTAAGATTTTAACAGGGATTCTGCAGTAATCAGCAAATCGAGTTTCATGCGTTTTGTGCCGTGACGGGAATTGTACATTTTTCTTTTCACGTTAAGAGCAAATTAATTGGAACATTAAGCAACTTCTTTTTTAATTGTGCTTTAGTAACTCCTTTGTATGCCTTTAGTTAGTTTTATATGAAAGCGCTTTGTCATGAGTGAAGAAATTTTCCAGCACGCCAGGAAGAAATGATTTAGGTTTATCTTCTCAAATTGCTCAATAAACTACACCTAGAAATACCGCTGAAAAATAGTTCCAAAGTATTTTTGTTTTTTTCGCACCCAAAATTACTTTGTGCTTGTTAGGGGTTACATGGATGAAAAAAAATATTTCATAGGGAGTATGTGACTGAAAAAGGTTGAGAAACACTGAAAAAGCTATAGAGCAAATGCTGGGTTATTTTTACCCAGTGCATTGGGTTCTCTGATATGTACATATACAACAACACACACACACGCACACACACACACATATACATACATATATATATATATATATGTGTTTTTCTATTTGTATTATTGTAAAATTCTAATAATAACAGTACTTTTTTCTTTTTTAAAGTGAATGACGCCATAAAAGCAAGCCTAGGGGTTAGCAAAACAACCCAGTATTTTTTGGTGTGCACATGGACGCCTAGAAAGCAACCCTGAGGGATTAAAAGTTGGATATTTGGCGTTTTGATGAGTGGAAGGAGCGTTCCAAATAGAAGGTCTTTACACAATGGCACATATTCCTTTATTTATTGAGCAAATCGGGGGGATTAGCTTGTACAGAATTTACAGTTTTATGTGACCCTTGGATGTTTCTTTAAGGGTCTGATTATTTGGATGCTGCTTTCCATATGGGCTCACCTCCGAGATGCAACATGCATGGAGGGGGGGCACAACGGCACAGCTTCTTTTTTTCCGCGGGGTGAATTCCTGCTTTTATTTTGTTGATCCAAATCTCAATGAATGAATAAATGAGAAGCCACATTTATTTCTGTGGACGTAAAGGCTCTAAGGACCATGTCTCTATCTCGCTTTTTTTTTTTTTTTTAAATATAAGTCCACTGCCGCTCAAGCCGCTTCGTTTTTTGTTTTTTTTTTGCATTGTGTGTATTTCTATGTTTGTGTGTATGTGTTGCTATGTCAGAAAAATCACTGCGGGGTTGAGAGGAAGAAAAAAAAAAAAAGCTCGGAAAATTTTGGAACCAAAGAAAAATGGAGGCAATTAGCAATATAAAAAATGAGGCTTCTGTGTGAAATACTCGGGTGTAGAAAAAAAAAAGTGTACATAAAAATTGGCACTCACGCATGCTTGATGGCGCTTTCTTCCTTCCTTTTTTCATTGTTTTCCGTAAACGTCTTCATCTGTTTTATTACTGTTTTTATTTGCCATTTTCCTCATTCGGGCACCCCTACAAGACTTACTCCTCCCGCCTCGCCGACTCCTCTGCTCATCTCCGCCTGCGGAGCAAATAAACATACAAAGCAAACATCTCGTGCATATGTGCTTTTGTCACTAACATTAACTTAGGTGGCTTATTTTTTTGGCACGTATGGTCAATTATCGTCAAAGCTTTTGGACAAATTGAATCGACCAATGAGCGACAAGTTGTGGTTTACGTTAACAATAGCTAGAGATAGACCAGTATGTCTTTTTTCAATTGAAAGGAAAAAAAAAACATGGTATCGAACTTTTAAAAAGAGAAATTCCAACTCTCTTGGAATGACATTTGCTCAGAGCTCAGGAAACAACCAATCACAGCTCACCTTCTTTCTGCATTTGATCATGTGACATTCGCGATGTGAGCCATGATTAGTTGTGTCCTGAGCAACTGTTACGTCGACACAGAGTGGCAAAATGGCCGACCCCTGAGATGGATAAAAACAGGGAGATTTTGCCGATTAATTCATTTTCCACAAATGCAATATTAATCAAAGATTTTCAGGTCATATTGCAAAATAAAGACTTGGGGGGTTTAATATCACTTTAAAAAGTTAAAATAAAAAAATAAACTAGTAAATTGCTCAATATAGTTTCCATATATATAAAAATAAATATATAGTTTGTTTTTTAGCCGTAATGTGTAGTGGCAGTTGTTTTTTGATTTTTTTAGTGGATGGGCCTCAATAATTGAGCGAAGTGGAAACGTATCAATGAAAAATTATAATTGCTTTTCCCCATTTATTATTTTTAAAAATTACAGACCATTGTGGGTGATTTTTTTGAGCAATTATAGTAAATCATACATTTAAATGAACCTTAATCAGTAAACAGTAAATCCTCATCCAGGTCAACGCCATTAAGTCTACTTCAAGATATTTGATCGTCGTCACAAAGCGCTGCCAGGCTTTCATCCTGCTTCGTGGTTAGAAAAAAAAAAGGGCAGATGCTGACGCAGCTTTCTACGGTATAGAAGAGTCAGAAGAGTTTGTAAAAGAGACAGGAAGGCACCTGAGATTTGAAGAGTGAAAAAGAAAAAACAAAGAGTAGAAAAAGTTGGCTCACTGAGAGCGCAAAGTTTGTGACCTGACTCGTCCTTCTTAAATGGGCTCATCCGACTCCTCGCTTTCCCGGTCCTCATGCAGGGAGGACAGCGCCAGGATGGGGCCGCCGCCCTGCGGGTCGGGCGAGTCTCCGGGCGAGAGCGAGGCGGGAGAGGAGGTGGATGGGGACGCCGGCTCGCGCGGGGCGACCGAGTCGCCTCCGGCGCCGGGCGAGGAAGGGGCGTCGCGGGCCGGCGCCCCCCGGGAGTCGTCCTTCCTTGCCGGATCCCCGTCCCGCCTGCTCCCCTCGCCCCAAAGGTCCCGGTCCCACGTGGGGGAGGAAGCGGTGGAGGACGGCGGCGGCTGGTGCTTCTTGGCTTTCCTGCTGGCGTCCCGGAAGCTGGCCAACGGAGGCCGGAGCCTCACGCCGCTCCGGGTCGAGCCCTCGATGGCTTTCTGTAACTGGGACCGCACAGGAAGAAAACAATTGGAATAAAAATGTTTATTATCTCATAATGAGAGTGGTATGACTTTCCAAGACTTTTGCATTATGGGAGTCCAGGCTAAGCCAATCATCGAAGTCATTGAAAGGCTTGCGAATATCAGAAAGTTGGCCGCTAGCGTCACCCGCTGGGTTTGGGGCGTCAACCCAACAGTTTCTATTGCGACCCGTTTGTTGCCGTGAGTTGCCGTTGAAAGGATTAATGCAAAAATTGGGGGAATCGCATGATAAAACATTGGGTTTTCAACAATATTTCCAATTTTGAATGGCAGTAAATGAGCCCAACATGGGCTAAATTTGACACCTCTGGGTGGACCTCTCGACCTCCCGTTTGCAAGCATTTAGATGGGACGGCAGCGTGGCATATTGAAAGTCGTCATGTTTTGACCATCTAGGCAATGTTATAGCCTCCTAATGTGTTTTTTTTTTTGTCTCCAATTTTTTGTGTCCAATTTAAATTTCAATTTTGTTGTCGCGAGTCTTTTGCAAAAGGTTTGTGCTTTTCTTTTGTAAAGTTTTATCGGGCTGTGCATTGTTACTAGCGCCGATTTTCCCGCAGACAGCTGAGTTTAGTGGTAGAAATATTATAGTGATATTTTATGTCACTGTTAGTAGCACAACACCGAAATGAAAATTGCCCATATATGGCATATATGATTTTAGACTTTTTTTCTCAGTTTACTGGATTATGATAACACAACAAAAGTGGCCATTTTTAGGTGTTACATCATACATTTGGATCATTTTGGGGTAATTCTTGCACGTCATTCTGGCAGCATTTTAGCCGAGGGATGCCACACTCCTGGCAGTGTGATTACTAAGTGGTCGTGCCGTGTTGATTTTTGACATTTCGTCATCATCCGGGTGAGATTTCATCTCCCTAGAGTCTTCTTTCAATGCTTTCCCTTTGAATTGAAAAGCCTCTGATGTAAAGATAAGAGAATTGGACCCAATACTGCGCAAGGGTTATAATGATATTCTCACTTGAAACATTGAGAATGTCCTAGATTAAAAACGTCGAAAAAAGCCCAGCTCGATGTATACAAAAAAAAAACCCCTCTCTTACCTCTTTGAGTGCAACCACACCCACCAGCTTGCCAATACTGGTGACGTAGGCATGACTCAGCCCCAGCAGAGAGAACAGAGTGTGGGTCTGAGTAACAAGAAGGAGGAGGAGGGATGGGGTGGAGGGTGGGGGGGTGCGCAATCCAGTCAGTGTTAAATGTATCGGAATGTGACGGCATTCTGCTTGCGTGGCCGCTCTTAAACACGTTCCCCTTACGCTTACTAATGATGCATTGCTATAAAGTGCTGCATACAAGTCATATGGAATATGATACATAATGCATAAGTAGCATGTGAGAAATTCTTCGCCCAGAGTTTGCTGCACACCATCTTAACTTTCAGGAAGAAATGAATGCATTTTGATTCGGCTTCACATAAGCGGCGTGCATACCTTGTGCAAAGACGTTCTTTCCACCAGCTGAAAGGGGGAGGGGTCAATGCGAATCTGCTCCATATCCATTGGTTTGTCCATCTCGGCCTCCTCCCAAGCTTTGATCTGCATCGGGCCAATGACAGGAGCGCGTTAAGCACGAGGTCACTTGACTTATTAGCCGATAATGCGAAACAACGGCCGAAGCGTACTTCGTCCGGGGACATGGTGTCAGTCAAAGTGGGAGGAGCCGTTTCCTGGAGGGATGACTGTTAATCAAGCCGCCATCTTAGAAGTCCCTCACGCGGCATGTCCGAAATGGCAGCAGGTGGACGTACCTGTGCGTCTGTCTGTCCGGTCGATGACGACGAGGAGAAGAGTCTCTGAAGAGTCCTCCGGACAGAAGGTGTTTTTCGCTTGTCTGCGGATGGGATCACATGAAGCTTGACAGCAAGACATTGGCCGCAGTAAAAATAACTTTTGTATTCACAATATAATTGCTAGAAAGGCTAGCCTTCTTTTTGTTAATTTTTTTCTTTATCACTACTCTCTCTACTTCTGTGTATTTCCCGGCAGTCTGAATGACCTGTGGCACCATGCTGCCTCTCACAGGTCGGTCTTGGTACTACCACAGGTATCAAAAACATCAAAAGCAAATGAGCTGGAAACTGGCACACTGCAATGAAATCTAACTTAATGCCCTAACATAGGGGGGTGTCCAAATGACACAGTTAAAAATAAAGCTGAAAAAATAAATACCACTTCTAGTAGTATAATTTTTTTGATATACTGTATAGATTTTCTAGCTACGCAATGAAACAAATAAATAATGACGAAATGGTTGTTTGAAAAACGCTCATCTAACTAAAGCCTTAATTGTTGTTTATGTCGCAAGTTCAAAATTTCCTTGGAACACCAAAAGCAATTGAGATTGTTTCAGAACAATGAAATAGTGTTTCAGAGAACATGGCGGGATTGTCAAGGAAGACGCAAATTGGCACAATTACAGAAAAGGAGAGAAAATCGAGTTTGACACCTGTGAGGATTGAGGTCCAATGGAACTTGCCTTACCTGAACTTGTGTGATTGCTGGAGGGCTCCTGAGGTTTGGGGGATGGGACGGGCCCGTTACATTCATCCAGCACCGGTGCACTCTGGGAAAAAATAAAAAAAGGTGATAGCCATCTGCATGACGAAGCACCACAGCAAGCCGTCTTTACGAGCCTCACCTTGTCCATCCCTTCGTTATCGCCTTCCTCGTCCACGAAGGTGAACGACTCCCAGCTGATTTTGGAGACCGGGCCCGGTGAACTCTGACCTTTCTCGAAGACCCGGCGGGCCGGTGAGAGCCACCAGTCGACGGCGGCTTGGAGCTCCATCCTCTCGATGGAGCCCAGGAGAATCATGGATTCTTCGCGGGCGTGAGAGAGAGGGTTAGCGGACAACGAGTACGCCACGCGACGCCGAGCGGCCTCCAACCTTTGGAGTCGACCAGAGGGATGGTTTTCAGCGTGGTCGTCTCCAGCAGATGATATAGTTCCCGATAGGTGGAGTGAGACGATAAGAACTTCACCTTGCGCACCATGATGTCCTCCACAAAGATGTTGTACTTGCTGAAGACGACAAGATGGACACAACTGAAGCCGAGTGTCCTCGCGGGCTCCTGAGATGCGGGTCGCTGACTTTTTTTCTACCTGATGTGCCCGAGGGCCAGCTCAGGCAAGTACGGCAGCTTCTTCACCTGGATGATGGAGTCGTAGAGCGAAGGCTGCAGACCCTGGGCCACCATGTTGGCCAGAATGACCGCCACCATCATGGGCAGGATGTGCGAGATCTGACCCGTCAGCTCGAAGCAGATCACGGCCGTGGAAACTGTGTGGGTGACCGCGCCTGTCATGGCGGCTGCGCCTGGTAAATGAGCGCAGAAGATTGGGCTATCGTGCATCTCTATTATTACTATTAATACTCATTATTACTATTAATAATAATTTCAATAATCCCTCCTTTTTTGCAGTTAATGGCCCCCCGCGAGAAGTGGAAAACCTCAAAGTACCGACGGAATTTTCAAGCATGAGTATGTGGGTACCTGAGGTTTTTTTTAATGTTTATACTTTACTTATTTAAGACAAATATTACTGCTGTACACATATTTATTTAAATTTTAAATTTAAAATATTGTGAAAAAAACAATTGAATGCGCACAACATATGTAGATATCTTTTTAGTTATAATTTATAAAAAAAAATACTTTATTAATATCTGTCATGTGGACGCTAATTTAGTAAAATAATGAAAAAAATTAAAATGAATTTAATTTTAGAATACAGAAGCTATTTTTCTTAATTAATAAACAAATTATTAAACAAATATATATATATATATATATTTCCATGTTACATCCACTCCTATAAGAAAGATATTTTTGCGATCGCTCCGATAAAGAGGTGATCTATCAAAGGCCACATTCCATTTTCCAACAGAAGGTCAAGCACGAAGGACAAAGCGGAAGGCCGAGACTGACCGATGACGGCGTAGCCTCCCGGCAGGATGCGATACACAATCCCGTCAAATAGGATTCCATTTGGGAACAGAGTGGCCATGATCTCCCCTACGAGGCGACCAAAAGCTGCTCCTAGAGGAGCGAGATAAAGGCACGCCGGTGAAGACCAACCAGAAGTGGTTGCTGAAGGTCAGCACACGGTAGCTGCGCTTGCATTACTGAAGAAAAAAAAAAAATCCTCTTACCTAATATGAACACTGGCATGAAGGCGCCCGAGGGGATGGGCATGGTGGTGGAAACCGCTGACATCCAGAACTGCGACACAAAAACAGGATCAGGGAAGAATGGAGAGCGATCCCGGAGGTTTTTCCCTCGCCATCGTCTACACACTCACTCAAGCCACGCTCCAATGGCAGGCGATACAATAAAGCTCCATCGAAAGTTCAAACAGGACGGAGATCATTTATTAAGTATCTTAGCATAAGTACCACACACTGTTCCTATTATCCATTTTCAAGCATCTTCATTTGCTCTCATTATTCAAATTAAGATGGCAGAATCAAAACATTTGCGAAGCTTTATGAAATTAATCATAAAATCCACATTTACATAAGTTGTTAATCTTGTCCAATAAATATTTCATTTATAAGCCATGAAGTCTATACTGCATATTTTCTCTGTATCCCACTGAGGGACGAACACTGGCTCGTTTGTGGGTTCGTTCAAGGTCGATGCAAGGTCGCCAGTTATTGCTCTGGTGGCGACCTTGAACGAACCCTAGAATTGATCAAAAGAGGCGCTATCTTCGCAGGGACGCGCCAGCGTTCGCCTCTCGGTGGGAGAGGGGCTTTAACGCATGCATGGTTTAAATCAGCGGTTCTCAAATGGGGGAAGGAGTACATACGGGGGACGTAAAATCACTTCAGGGGGTACGTGAGATTTTAATCCTTTTGCGGTGTTTAGTTTAATCTTTTGATCTTTAGATCAAAGGAGAAGCATTGAAAGAAAACACCAGAGAGCTGAAATTTCACCTAGATGGTGACATATTGCAAAAATGATGTGAAAGAAAAGGACATAAAAATGATTAAAATATTGCACAAGGGTTAACAAGGCTTCTTACTCCAAATATCGGCAAATCTAATTTAATGCTTTATAATACCATGACAATGGAGTTTTCTTTTCAAATTAAGAGCAAAAAAATTGGAATTTGAAGCTGAACTGATCATTACATCGTGCTATAGATTAAAGTCTTTTTTTTCATCCAAAAACGCTGGCTGAGGATACTTGGGGGAAAATGTCATATTTCTAACAAACAAAACGATAAAAAAAATAAATATAAAACAATATTTTACATGATTGAAAAAAGGTTGAGAACCACCGGTTTAAATTGTTATTTTGGGGGTATTTTGTTGTGCAAGTGTGCATTCCCGCTCACCTTCATGAACAGGAAGAGGAGGAGGATGATGAAGACGCTGACCTGAGGGTGAAGCCAGACGGCGGAGCGGCCCAGGCCGGGCGGGGGCGCCGATGTTGAAATTTTGGTCCAGGTGAAGTTGTCGAACAGGGAGTTGATGCACTCTCTGGGCATGAGCTAGCACGGGCGGGAAGGGCGCAAGATGACGCCAGCTTGTAAAACTCCAAAACCCATCTCAGAGAAAGGTTGAATTCAATAAAAATGCAGAGGAGCGCTGCATTTTATCACTGAAATCTCCTGTCGCCAGCGGGCAAATTTGGCAAAGGAGATGACAGTAGAAAAATGATGTAATAGTCCGGCGTGCTCAAACTATGCGCTGAATTAGTCCAACCATCCATTTTCTACAGCTTTCTCCTCATTAGAACCTCGACTGATCTGTGATACCTGAATGTCCACATTCAATGAGATAGTGACTATCGCTCCGGAATTTCCTGATTAAAGGTTCAAATTCCCTCCAAAAAAGATATTACCAAGTAAATTAAGCCCAGCAAAACTTTGCTTTTTACTTGTAGTGCATATGACAGATGACGTGAGCTCAAAAGTTTGCTTAATGTACCAATCACTGTAAATGTCCTTTAAAAAAATGACTCCAGCGGAACAGTTGTTGCATGCATGCTAGGCATTGCGGTGTGGGGTTAGTGTGTTTTGTCATGGGTTTTAGTGAGATGTTTCTTCCTCACCTCGCCAGCCATAAACTGTCCAAATCCAGGGGGGAACGTGAAGGTGGCGATGATGAGCGTGATTGCACCTGGATAGATCAACCGACTGGACACAAACACATACAAAGATGGCAGTTTATATGCGGAAAACATTAACGCTGGCTTAAAGTGAAAAACACAGACCGACTGTTCAGCCCGCCTCTCTAATGGCGGCAATGAGTTTCCAGATTGCGTGCCCCCCAGGGGAGCAGACATTGAGTGAATACCTTGCCAAAAGGTTATTAAAGCGCTCCTGTTTTCTGCCACCGCGAGACTGATGAGCTCGGAGAGAAGAGGCGTGCAAAAATAATGTGCTTTATGTCAGCACATGTTCAAGAGACGCTTTGGGCTAGTGGCTACCGTCAGATAATGTACTTTTTTTTTTTTTAATTCCCTAAATTGGCAGTCACGAGTGGGGACTCACTGCTTGGTCAGGAAACGTGTGAGCGCCGTGGGTCTTCTCATGAACAGGACCACCTGTCTGTTCAAGTAGACGAAGAAGGCCCCCAGGAAGCCGCACGAGATGCTGAAACGCCAGATAGGGATCCATCAGATATGGTTTCATTTCATTATGTGCACGCACGCGCGCGCACGCTACCCGATTATTGCAAACGCCGGCAGCTCCTGCAGGTCAAAGGGGAAATCCATGCGGAAGTTGGTTTTGAAGAGAGCGGTGATTGTGACTGTTGGGAGAGGAAAAAAAACAAAAACAAAAAACAAATCAGCTTCAGTTGAAATGTATTTTTTGCTACAGGAGAAAATAATTGCATCGCAGACTAGACCCTCAAGGTGAAATTTTCATGTTATCCAGGAATTGCTATAATGTGATATATCAACCCAAATTAGAGTCTCCAGATCCTAGATTTAAACTGGATATTATACCTATGCATTTTGGACTTTTCGCTGATCTGCTGAGAAAAAAAGAAGTAGAAAAAATATCCTCCAAAAATGACTTGTGGGTGAATACAGTACAAGAGAAAATAGGTGTAATTTTAAGTAGTTCTTTGTATAATCCTGCTAACAAACATACATGATTTTGTGAAACTGAACTGTATGAGCACTCGACTTTTGAGTGGTCACCGATACCAAGCACCGATACCTCTAAGTACAAAATGTATCTACCCATTCTAAAATAGTATTTTCCTTAATTATGAAATTGATGACAATTCCTCTTATTTGTATTTAGGAGCTCATGATCACCAAACACTGCGCCAAGAGATAATGCAATCGTGAGTACTGATACCCCAATACAGGTATGTGGAATCGGTACTCGCTCGTTTCTAATTTTAATAATAAAACAACTGATCTGTATTTAAATTTAAATGTATTAACTAGAGTTAATTGAGTTTTTGATCAAATTAAAAAATAAGTGCATCTTTAAATTTTAGTAATATTTTTCATTTCAGTATTTACAATACCTCAACTGCGATAAATGTTGTAAAATTAAATATATCCATTTTAATTGCCCTTTTTTTTTTTCATTTAATGAGAACTCATTCTGATTTTTGGGGAAAAATAAACGAGAAATTGTAATATTTTAATGAAATTATTCGACGTAAATAAAAGATAAATTTAAAATATACTAATTCCTCTTTGTGAAGCCTTACTTAAAACTAGAATTACATCCCAAAGTATCTGAACAATAAGGAATTGCTTTTTATGACTTTTATGACAACTAATTTGAAACAAAACAATATATTTTGTGTGCGAGTGTGTGTTTCCTGTCCCGCCTCCCTATCTTGCGCTCACCTGCGCCTCGTTCTATCCGGTGACCTCATGTACTTAACCTCGTGTCTCGTGCTGTCCCAGCGCCAATTTGTTCTAACGATCCGGCGGTTCTTGTTCATGCCGCTTGGCCAAAGTAACCTCAGCTGTGCGCTGTTTGTGTCTTGCCTTTGCGTCCTATCACACATCCTGTTCTTGTTGAGCTTCATTTTGCAAGTTTTCACTCAAATCTAGCGCACCATCCAAAGTATACCACAACATGCGTAATTGCTACAGTGCTGGATGTCGACACTTTAGCAACTCATAAAGTTTGTGGTGTAGGTTCCGTTAACTATTATAACCTTGATTTGTACTTAAGATTAATTCGTGGTTTTAAAAATCAAAGATTCGAAAATGAGCTAGCAAAAATGGCAGAATGCTAAATGGGTGCTTTACAAGACATGTTTACAGTAGATGCTAACTATTGTTAGCGTTGTAGCATTTAAAAGGATATTCACTGGTCTTTGGTATTGACCAATGATCAACCAGGTTTCAGCTTGTGAATGTCATATGGGCAACAGGTGATCCATGAGGTGATGTCTTTCTCAGTCAACAGCGAGTAGAAAAAAAATCTTCCTAAAGATAATAATATGCGAAAAAAAAAGGAACTAAACTAACTACAGATAACGTTTTTTTTTCCTGCAAAAATTGTCTTCTCTTTAAGGAAGTGTTAACTTGAGGTTGAAACCAATTTATCCAATCCAATCCAACTTTATTTGTTGCGCACTTTAAAACAACCACAGCTAATCTATAGCACGATGTAATGATCAGTTGCTTCAAATTCCAATTTTTTTGCTCTTAATTTGAAAAGAAAACGCCACTGTCACGGTATTATGTACACGGTGCTGTACAGAGAAATAAAAACATCGTAAAAACAGACACAACAGCTCAAGGACATAAAACGCTAAATCTGATAAGACAAATAAGTAAAGGTCAAAAATAGAATAAAATGAAGGATAAAAAGAATAGCGAATAAAAATGTGAGAGATAAAAGAATAAAGGAATAAAATAAAATTAAAAAATGTCTATTTTCCACATATGTTTTTAAACAAATCAAACCTTTAAAAAAATGTTTATTTTGTTAATTTCGTCTATTAAAATCGTAATCGACCAGAATAAGAAAATGATTATTTCATTCTTTGGTCATATCACCCAGCACTACAACTATGTTAAGACTGTATATTGGTCTAATCCCTCATAACGTATCCCCAAATTTGGACAGTAGTGCAAACACACAGCTTATTTGTTTTTACATGGGGAGGGGACGAAGGACTTTGCTGTCAAAACCGGCTACTTTCTATAACATGCCAGCACTGCAGTATACCCAGTGTGTGTGTGCGCGTGTGTGTGAACTGCATCTCACCAGCATCCTTGTTCCATACAGAGAGCACCCTGAATATGAAGGCGCTGAATGTGGCGGCGAAATATCCCCGCCAGTAATTCCTCACTGCAAAGTAGGTAGACGTGACCTCAATACTGAACAACACCCCTGGTGGTGGCGAAGGAGAAAGAGGGATGAAGGGAGGGATGGAGGACAGAGGAGGAAGGAGAGGAGGATTAGAGGGAAAACATGGGGGGGGGGAGTGGTCAGCGAGGGAGGCGACGTGGAGAGGGAGAGAGAATTGAGTTAAAATATGCTGAGAGAGACGGAAAACACTTGGAGTTGAGGGTATAATCATACACAAGAGGAAGGCCTCTGAACACGAGTGTGCTCTTAAATATAGACGCGCGAGTGCCTCGGCTGACTTAATGTGGTGTCTTGACATACGAGTGACCTGGCGTGAGCTTCTCGAGATATGAGCTTTCATTCGTTTTTTTTTTTTTTTTTTTGCCTTTGATTAGTGGTATTTCTTCTTTAAAAAACAAAAAAAGAAAAAAAATGCTTCAGGCCGTTTACTACCACTCGCGGTTTACTGTAAAGCAAAATTCAATCAAAGCTATAACTGCTTTAAGAAAGTCCGCCTAGCTTAATGCCAACACACATTGCAAAAAGCTATTAACATGCTAATGTTACTACTGTTAGCAAACGATTAATATTACAGCATCACACTTATCTTTTTTTGTTATGTCTGCGTGATTTAATGTCGCAGTGGCCAATGAACGAACAAAATCAATTGCAGCAAAAGAAAGTCCGCTTAGCTTAATGCTAACACACAATGCGAACATCTATTAATATGCTAAAGTTAGCATTAATAGTGACGATTTTTGAAAGAGTTGATATTTGAACCTAGTATAACACATGTAGACAAATACAAATACATGTAGACAAATACTCACAGAGTTATGTCCTACAAAAAACGATTAATATTACAGAAGGTCACTAAATCTGAGTCTCCACAATAGTAGCAGTAAAAGAAATACGTAGTAGCTGGTTTGTCAGCATGACTGCATTACACTGCCCCTAGTGGCTAATTAACGAAATTAATTGGAGCATTAAAGTCATGAATCAGGAACCTTTTTTTTCCAATTTTTTTATATTTTTAAAAAAATCGATAAAACAAAACTTTTTTGGGCGGTGACAAAATGGCTTTTACCATTTCAATGGGGAAAGATGATGAAGATCACAAGTATTTATTTTTATTTGCACTATATGACGATATGAATAGCCCATGTGTTTATCAACAGGATGACAAAATTTTTAATAATTTATAGAGAATAAGGGATAGGACTGGTTTTGTGCTTATCCCTTTGAACATTTAAATTGTACTGAACTATGACATGTATAGATTTTCTTCTATCTATAAAAAATGTGTGTATATGTTTAATAAATCAATCAATAAAAGATTGGGATGCAAAATGTTTTAGTTTACAACTAGTCATGGAAAAAAATTAAACTTGCATCATAGGTCACCACTTTTGCTGCGTAAAATGTCAACTCCTTGTCCTGAGATGCCTGAAAACGGGTGAATTCATTTGTTTAGTTCTTATTCCCTGAATACAAACAATAACCGGAATAAACTTTTTCGCATAAAAGGGGCAACGTCTTTCCTCAAAGTGACCCTCATGCCGTATTTTTCCCACCACTGTTTGTTTTGAAGTTGGCCTGAAGCAGATATCATCAATCAAAGTTTCACAAATACGATTTCTACCACCCAATCTCACTGACTGCTAATCTGTTTTAAGACCTACGATAATTTGCCCGTCTGCGTAAAATGCAGGGACGACAGTGTAGGTTATAGAAAAGCATAAAAAAAATTCAAGAGCCATTTTCATTAGTCAGCACTTAATCATTCATGTGCCAGTGAAGCAGCAAAGTGTCATTAAGATGATAAGCATTTGATCCAAGCATAAAACAAATTTGATGGTGGAAAAAAAAAAAAAAGAGCAGCAAAAAGAGTTTTGGAAGTGATGTTGTGCGTGGCGTAATTGGGGGGTGCAAAGTTATACACTACCTCCAAGTGGAGTGCCGAAACAGCATCCCACCCCGACGGCACAGCCGACAGTCAAAATATCGGTGTAACCGTAAGGATTCTACTGACACAGACAACAGAAGGATGGGGGGGCGAAAAGGGGTTTCGGGGGTGATCGATGGGATGGAAAGGCAAAGAACAGGTGAGGGTGGAGAGGAGAGGGGGGTGGGGCAAATGGGGAAGCAAAATTGGAGAAAGTGAATAAATAATGTTCATTGGATTTTTACAGTAGGTAGTAATGAAAGGGTGCAGAAATCACAACACGGCGGGGGAGGAGTAAGCTTGGGTGCACATGCATTTCGGAAAAACCTGCTGTGGACCGCTACTCACACTCACGATTGGCATCATTCAGATTCATGAACTCGTTCGTTGCCAGCCCCGTTATTCTTTTTTTTTTTTTACATAGCTGTTGATAGCTAGTTAAAATGGACATGTATAACTGTCAATGGGAGTGAATGATTTAACTCTTTCAATGCCAAGCGTTTGGAAAAAGAAACCTCCAGAGGGCCAGTATATTTAGTATTTTCACACATCTTCCAAGGCCGACAGAATATTGTGTGCTATGTCTATGTAAATATGGGTGCTGCCATGTGAAAGATTGACTTCTATTCTTCAGTTAGAATTCATGTAGGTAATAGCTGTGTTGTAAGTGTGGGAACACTGCCATCCAATGGTCACAGTTATCACTACAGTGCTCAATTGGCTTATATTATATAAGCATCAGACAAGGGTGTCAGCAACCCTCCATAAAAAAAAATGTTTTCGACCAGAATTTTATGATTTATTATTGTTATTACTACTTTAAAAGATGAGAATTCTCGCCCATGACACTGAAAGAGTTAAGTAGGATGTCTGTGGTCCGTTTTAAACCTCCAATTGGGACTTGCCTCCCACTGGAGCAGCAAAACAAGTGGCCACTCCCACGGCACACGCGCACACCAGCAGGTCCTGGTTATGGATGCCATTCTGGGGTTCAAAGGTCAGTAGGGAGTCAAGGGAAGGGGGTAGAGCAAATGAGAGGTGGGAATAAAGAGAGAGCACAAGGGTGAGGACAACGGGGGATTACTACGCATGCCATACATTAGCGGCACGCTAACAACACGAAAACAAAGGGAAGCGTTTCGTTTAGCATTTGGGGAACGTCATGTTGCCTGAGGCTCCATCTTACCTCATAGACACCAGAGAAGAAAGACATGAAGCGACTCAGCACTGCGGCACAGATACTGGCGATGTGGACGAATGGACCCTGAGGAAGGAGGCGGACGATGCGGGTGATAGACACATACAAAACACGGACCGTGGCGTGTAAAACAGGGAGCGGAAAATGGGTCGCGTGGTATCGAAACACATCAATCAGGGCCTAATTGCCGGGTGAGATGGCCTTGGCCGACGCCGCGGCGGGGGGTGGGGAGAACTAATGCACTCCTCGGAGGACTTGAATAATCAGCCGGGGGAGGCAGGGCAAGACAACAAGACAGCTGATGATTTATTATCCTCTGAACTTGCGGGAAGAACAGATAGAGAGGCGAGGGGAGAAAGTGATGATGGCGCCGATGCTGGATGCTAAATGAGGATGAAAAGCTTGTTTACCCGCACTTGGTTAAATTACGCACGCTTGGGACTGAATTCAACTCTAGGTGGAAAAGCAAAGACTCGGAAAGCTCAAAGTAAGAAAACGTATTTAATACCCAGGAAAATAAAAACTTTTAACAGCTTTTCACTTTTACAAACTTCTGTAGTGCTTGTACTGAGAACAAAAGATTAAAAAAACATCACTAGACACACTATCAAAACTTGTTCCCATAATTTTTCTAACATTATGCTAACAAAAGCTAATGCTAATTGCTAAGGCAGAAAACGCTAGTTTAGTTGAGACAAATAGTTTGCCACTTTTACAAACTTTTATAGAGCAAAAAAAATGTTTTGAGCTTAAACATACCTACTTTATGTTAGACGTTAAAAACAGTTTGCCACTTTTATAAACACTAAATACTACCAAAAACGTTTTCTAACATTGTGAACTGGCTAACAATAAAGGCTAATACTGATTGCTAACGTAAATATGCTAATTTAGCTTAGACATCTTTAATTCAGCATAAAATGATGATACGCACCCTTGAACAATGAATGTGCCAAAACTTGTGATCACGCGTGAACAAGGATGAACTCGGACGTTGGTTCAGTCTGCTCACTTCTTTTATTGAAAATAATGCCATAACAACCTCAGCTAACACGAGCTGCTGCTAGCCACAACAGGCACTGTCTGCTAACAGCCAACCGACTTACGGTAATTATCGTAAGTAAGAATACGGCCGAAAGAAAACTGCCCATCCGTGCGTAAAAATTCGACACGATTTTGCTATTCTCCGATTTTAAAGCACAAATGAATCTAATCAATTTGATTTATTGCCCGGACCTGTTTGAAACCGGAATTAAAGAACAGATACCTGAAAATTTGAACTCCAATACCTCTTTGCCCACGGGCATCCCGCTGCCCAAGCCCGCCGTCAATCCGATGACTTTAGCCACGAAGGCCTTGAGGGTCAGATACTCTTTCAGAACCACACCTCTCAGGATAGTTTTAAGCTCCGGGATACCGGAGCCTGGTGCGGAGAGGGGAGATTAACATCTGTAACTCGGTGAGAGGGGTTGAGCGCTGATGTAAGGGGGCGGAGCTTACCGATAGCCTGCGGGGAAACCAGGTGACAGAAAAGCGAAGCGAACATGACGAGGATCATGGGGTAGCTAATCCAGGCCAGATACTGGAGTGCCACGTTGCCCTTCAGCTCCCCGTGCATCCACTTGTAGGCTACGGGACGGAGAGCTCTGTCATTCCAACGTAAACCGGGGGAGACGGGCGCCGTAAATCTGACGCTGATGCACAGTGACCCCTCCCGCTAACCCCCCGCTACCTTGCAGGCTCTTGGCGCTGGCGTAGTCCATGCTCCAGCTGACCAGCGCCATGGTCAGACCAAGGAGGACCAGGAAGATCCAGTCCTCCCCCATCTTGGTCACGATGTAGCGCCGCGCCCGAGCCAAGCAATCTGGAGCGGAAATTAATGATTCCATTTATCAGCCCGGCTCGTTTGTGACACTCAGTTGTTGCAACAATCGCTGCGAGTAATGATGAGGATGATGAGGGGATGAAAGACTTCATTAGTACAAATTATACTAGATAGTATGGAGGAGCCGACGTTAGCACATTTTCACGATCGTATACTGTCAGAACATTTAGAAGTGTAAACTATGGACATGGCAATTGCGAAATCCATTGGTTGACTTTTGTGCGTGAAAACAAAACAAAAATGTACAGAAAAAGTGTTTAATTAAAAAAATAGCAGCAGTTCCGGGGTGCTCTGCTTCTTTTGCAGGCATCAGGAAGTAGGCTGTAAACAGTGCATGGTTTCTTTTCAAATTAAGAGCAAAGTAATTGGAACATGAAGTTATTTTGACTCCTTTGTCAAACATTGTATACTTTTGGTTAAGATATGGTGTGAATTGTTATTCGTGATGCAACTGCACCCTTTTTTTTTTAAATCAAAAAATGCTCTGCGCTAGCTAGGGGGTACTTCATGTGAAAAAAATATTAGCACTAGCTTTATTTGGGGCATCTATGCTGTTTGGTGTGGTATCATCATGTTAGCACACATTTGTAAGGCAAAATTAGATATTGATTTTCAATACTCAACGTATACAAGTAATTTAATAGCATTTTTGTTAGCATTACCTTCACTGGTTGCCGAGGAAAAATAACCTTATCATTGGACGTGCGGTGTCCATTTTGACACATGCTTCCTTTGCCTATTGACTGTCTGTTTATCCCATTATTGACAAACAACACGACATTCATCAATTTGCAGCCACTTGGGATATGAAAAACACTTTCTGCACAAAATGTCTGCTTGTGGGAGAGGCGGGTAGAAAAAGAATTATCGTTAATTGACAGCCAAGCTATGTGGTTCGGCCTTTTCGTGGCTGGGGCAATAATTTGGTTTATGGCGTGTGCAGCGTTTTCATGAGATGGATGTAATTGAGAAAAATGCAGCTGTACTAAATGGAATCATGTTTTTGCAAGATGAGATCAATCATGTTCAAGACGAAAATTGATCTGGAGCTAATTTTAAAAGCCCTATCAGCCAAGGAGTTGGCACAGCCCTGATCTAAATTATTACAATGAGCTACAAGATGGCCACATTATGAAAGGTGTATAACAGAGATGATGTTTTCTCAACTGGCCTTGACATTTGGAGTAGGGGCGTGGCTTCTTGGTGGATGAGCAGTGGCTCAAGTGCGACTCCAAGACGGGATGCCGGCGTCCGGCCCCTTTGCCCGCCGCCGCGTTGTTCTCGCCTGCCTGCCGCTGCCATTGTCTCTCTGTCAGCAAACGGGCCGCCTCCCGACGGGCGAAATTTCCCAGCTGCTCCCTGTACTCGCCGTACAGCTGTGGCCGAAAACATGACAAAGAACAGCAAATGAATATGTAAACGGAGCTTTGGGGAAAATCAATAGAATTCTTAAAGTCCCTGTGAAGTGAAGATTTGGGACAGGAGAGGATCGAGTAGTCGCGATGGCGGCCGATACCAACGGCCCAGAAAGTACCTTTCGAATGAACTGTAACTATTTCTATATTCTCATTTGTGAATTTCAAAGCAATTTCTGTAAATATAGTCAAAGTATGATAAGTTAAATTTACAGCACTTTGACATGGCTGACAGCATTGTCCATGGTCATGTTCTTTTATGACCATTGAGAAGAAGAATAAATATCAACACGTGTGAGAAAATTACAAACATGGGGGAGCTGTTTTTACTGCTTTAAAACATAATAATAGTGTAGATATAAAGTGGACAAAAATATGTGAAAGGGAAAAACATACACACATAATAAAAAAAAACAGAGAAAAAACAAATGAAAAAAAATTGTAAAAAAAAAGGGAAAAATATACAGCAAAAAAATATAAATATAAAAATATAAAAACGTTTATTCAATTAAAAAAAAAATTATATATATATATATATATATATATATATATATATATATATATATATATATATATATATATATATATATACGTGGTCGTTTGGGGGTCTACCCGGCGCCCACGGCCACCATATTGAGGACCCTCGGTGTAAGAGATACACACCAACCTGAATACCCCGCAGACAGAAATAGACAAAACGGGCATAGAGATCGGAAAAACCCCTCCCTGGGCTCGGGAGATCCTGGAAGCGAGGACATGCCACATTTTCTCCTTCCGACTATGCGCACTTTACACCTTCCACCCCCGCTCGCACGCACGCGCACAACATGACACCTTGCGCTCGGGCCCGATCGCTTTGCGCTCGTTAAGAGCCCAGAAATCCAGCGCATCCGGACCCGGGCGCAGCGCGTGCAACCCAAACCGACAAATTGCACGCGAGACGCTAAATCATGCGGCCTCCGCAGTTGGCTCCCGCGTTCGCATGGGAAAGGAGAGCTGGCCAGGAGGCCCCAAAGAGGAATAAAGCTCCTCTAACTGCCTATAAATCTGCACTCAAGTTGCGCTATAATGCCTAATCCTTTGGATGGAAAAGACACCAAAACCGCATGGCGCAGCGTTTTATGAAGATAGAGGAACCCGGGTCACATGACTTGACTCAAGTCGCGGGGTCCGATTTAGACCTTCTGGGGTGTTCTGCTCCTTTTGCAGGTATCAGAAAGTAGGCTGTGAACAGTGCGGGGGGGTTTCTTTTCAGAATAAGAGCAAAGTAATTGGAATATGAAGTCATATATTGCTTAATTGTCCTAAAGTGACGAAATAAGTTGTTAATATCAGGCGCAAAAATTGCATGTCTAACAGTTCGTGTTCTGCATTGGTTCTTAGATGGAGGTGCGTGAAGGTGGGGGAGGGATGTGAAATTTTAAAAGGGTTCCTGTACTTCAAATGGAATTGAAAGAGAAAGTCAAGCTAGAAGTTTTGTAATGAGTTGCTTCATGTTCCAATCAATTAGTTCTTGGTTTGAAAAGAAAGCTGTGCTGTTACTGACTTGAAAAAAAAATCACAGGGGATGCATCATTGAAGCTAGACGCATCATTGAAGCTAGATGCATTGATAACTATAATAATAATAATAATAATAATAATAGTACAGTGTTCCCTTGCTACATCACAGGTCAGTTATAGCGGCTTCACTGGATTGCAAATTTTCCTATATAACTTATTTTCCTTGTATTTTTTAAGTCAAAAAATAGCTATTTTATAAAAAAAATCAACTTTTTAATATTCATATTTCAGAATATTTATATCTACTTTATTCATATGTTTATTTATTTATCTACATAACAATTTTCTTGATTTTTTTTCTCTTCTCTTTCTAAGTCAAGCCAGACAAAAAAATATTGATACGATGTACTTAGTTTACTAAGTTGTACTAATTTTAACATTCTGAGCGTCTTTAATATCTCAACATGCTCCTTGGCATAATCATCCAAAGTGAGCCGGCAAAACGAATTGAATAAAGTCATCTCATCAAAGGCACTATTATTTAACATCCGTCAGCATTAAAAAAATGCACGGGCGGCCCAATAAAAACGAATAAAGATTTCGAGAAGATCCACGAGAAGAATAAAGGTGAGAACAACGCCCGTCGGAGGAAAACAAGCAAGAGGGAAAATAAATCAAAAGGCTTTTGTGGTGCGGCTCTTTACCTCGTCACTCGAATGGGGCATGACTTGCCAGCGTGCGTGTTGTGCGCCTCGTTGTGTCACCTGTCCCACGCCACAGACCAGCTAAGCGGCGTATTAACGCCGCCCCTCCAATCCATCAACATGGGCCATCAAAGGGGGCCGCGGATAACCAGGGAAGACCTGCGCACTGTCCACGAAAGCGGCAGAGACATGCTGGCCTGACCTTTGACCTCTGAGTGTGGGCGCCAGAGCCTTGCTGATTCAAAGCTTCCTGGAACAATACACGCCTGCGTTGTACATATGTAGTAATATGAAAAAGAAGAATGAAATATATTAAAGCAGATTTTTTTTTTAATTAAAATTTTTAATTGGTGAGGTAGAGGGTATTTTTTTTTTTAAATATTGTTATTCATGAATGTAGTGGTTCTCAAACAAGTGTACAAACTTTTC
>NC_142371.1:20049449-20124449 GCF_059441005.1 Hippichthys cyanospilos
ATTAATTGGAAGACAAAGGAACTCATTGCGAAAGCACATAATTACAGGAACAGTGGCTTTTTATTTTCAAATTAAGAGCAAATTAATTGGAAGACGAAGGTACTCATTGCGAAAGCGTGTGATAGAAAGTACGTGATGTTAACTGGTGAATCCATTCCTGAGATTGTAGTAGACCGGTTTAAGCGAATCTCTGTAGGTTGCCGTAAATCTACAGTACTTTGGAACAGCTCATTTTTCTTTTCAAATTAAGAGCAAATTAATTGGAACAAAAATGTTTGCATTTAGAAATTCCCTGACTGTAATTCACACTGCAATGATTATATGATACGGTTAGGGTGTTCAAGATTAAAATCTTTTTTTTTTGTAATATTGTATGCTGTGGGCCACTGAAAAATGGACAATCGGCCGCATATAGCCCCCGGGCCACAGTTTGGTCACAGCTGCCTTACTCCATACGCTGTTTCAAATTCACCCCCCCCCCCCCTCCTCTGAGTCGTGTAAGTAACGATGTGAAAAGTGAGATGTTCGGCCATAATGACGATGATTTGCGTAGTTTTGCCCAGGTGTCGTTGGGCGCTCCGCCGAGTGCCGTTGCGGCTTTACCGTGCGTCCTAGCGCATGCATAAAAAAAGCACCGTGTTTTTGTTGATGTATTTTTGCCAAACAAACGCACGACGGGGGAGTTTTTTCTTGCTGATGCGAGGAAACGGGATGCGATGATTTGAGCAAAGCCTATGAATATATTTGGGCTTTATGAGCTGATTTACGCCTGGAAATTTTTTTTACTGCTCTCCAGTGCTTCTCTGGAATGCTTCATTAGGAGCAACGGAATAACATCCGACGTGGATTTAATACTTTTGTGCGCTCTTACATCTTTCCTTGTAGACTCTTCTTTTTTCATGTAACATTATTTATTTATTTTTTATATCACTTGTATTTATATTCTGTCCAATATTTGTTAAATTTTTTCTTTTTAAAAGGTTTGTATCAGAGTTTATGTGTGTGTGTGTGTGTGTGTGTATGGACTGTATACACACCTTAGGATTAAAGTATTAAAGTTATACACACACACACACACACACACACATATATATATATATATATATATATATATATATATATATATATATATATATATATATATATATATATATATATATATAGTCTATAAATAAATTAAAAAATATATATATATACAGAGTATATAAATAAATAAAATTTCATATATATATATATATATATATATATATATATATATATATATATATATATATATATATATAGTATATAAATAAATAAATAATTTATATATAAATATATATACAGTATATAAATAAATAAAATTATATATATATATATATATATATATATATATATATATATATATATATATATATGTATAAAATAAAATATATATAAATAAAATATAAATAAAATAAAATATAATAAAATATATATAAAATTATATATATATAATTTTATATATAAATAAAAATTAAGTATAAAATTAATATGATCTGTAAAAGTTTGTGATGTGTAATGTAATGTGTAATATATATATATATATATATATATATATATATATATATATATATATATATATATATATATATATATATATATATATATATATATATATATATTTACACTTTAAAACAAGCTCTTTATTTTGTGTTTTTTTCGCAAGTAAGATGTATATAATATTTATTTGAGTGAATCATTTTTTTTTCATTTTCTATTGTTTTTTCGTCTTCCACATTAATATTTTTTGGGGGCGTATCTTGGAACATGCCTCATCTTCTTTCTCTTATTGAATTCCCAATTTTCCGTTATGTTTGCAACCCAGCCCTGACTCCGCGCTTTCCTGACAACTTAGAAGGATCAATAATCTTGTCGGAACACCCTTTGTGACACGGGCGGTCCGCGGGGGGAGCGTTCTCATCAAAAAGTGATCTCGCCAGAAATTCCGAGGTTCCTCGTCTGGCTCCTCCGGGCCGAAGACGGCAAATTGAAGAAGAGTTATTTATTAGACGCACACAAGCTTGGGTATCGCCTGCTGATTCAGCTCACCACGGCGCTGAGTATACATCAGCCCCCCCCCCCCCCCCCCCCCCCCCCCCCCCCCCCCCCCCAACATCCATCTGTCCCACTTCATGGACATCATGTCCATCTCCTAGCAAGCTAATACACCCTTTTTTTCCCCCCAACGATTCAGCATTTCGCAATGGAAGAAAGAAAGGCAGGATAAAAGCAAGTCTGAATCATAAGATTGACATCCTGCCAGAAGAAGAGCTGCAGTGTGTTTGTTTACAGATTATTGTCCCTTGATACGTTCTGTGTGGCAACTGCGTAAATTTAGGAGGCCACTTACGCCGCCATCTTTGTTAGGCAAGAAATGGATGTGAAATTGGGTGTTTATTTCCTCACCTTGCGCTTGATGCTCTGTTGGTAAGATAAGATCTCTCTTTGGGGGAAAAGCACATAAAACGCACACTTCTTCCTGTTTTATGCCTCCATTTTCTTGGCAGGACAGTAAAAAGGCTTCCAAAAAAGCATGTCGGCCATTATGACCTTTAGCTATTTCTTTTTTCCCTCTCCCTGTCGCCTGTAAAAAGAAGACGTTTACCAGCATCTGACGTCAAAATAGATCACAAAATCCCATTTAATGGTAGCCCAGAGGGCAATTTTCATCCGGCGTGGGTAAGACCTTCAATGATACGTTCTGGGAAAATAAAACTAAGAATTTAACAAATAAATGAGCTAGCTAGCTAGCTGACTAACAAATTATTGTACAATTTACAGAACTTCGTAAACAAACATGTAAAATATGTAAAAATCTCATTCGCTACAAAGAAAAATATCAGACAATCCGAATTTAGGTCTGTTTAGCGTCCAAGGTCATGTGACAGCCGGGTTATGGTCCAAGATTCAAGGTCAGCCCGATGCAGCGGGGAGGTTCGGATCCAGACGTGACGACGTGCGCATAAGATGACAGATATCAGCGGGGGTCTACAAAGAAGGTCTGGCTGTGATCTGCTCAGTGTGCAGCTTCTCTGATGTCCTGATGTTTTTTTTTCTTCTTCTTTTTTTTTTTCCAGGCGGGAAAAATACTAGAACAACATCAAACAACAGTGGCAACAAAAACATGTTGCCCTTTGCAAAAACAACAATGACCTTGTGCGACCTCAAACAAGGTAGGACAATCCTGAAATAGTCAGGAACATTTTTTTTGCTCCACTTTTCTTGATTTTTTTTTGTACACCCTGGATGTTAACTCATACAATTGATAATCGTTCCATTTATTTTTCAAAGCTAAATAGGTCTGAAAACGTCTGGAATTAAGAACTAACAATTAAAAACTAAAGTAATCAATTAATTTAAATACTAAATAAATCACTTTACTAAACGGAATTACTTTAGATTATTTCAGTACTTCAGTATCTAAAGTAATCAATAACTTTAATACTTTGATTCTAAGGTACTTCAAAACTCAAGTAATTGCTTGCTAATGTATTCAGTTCATTACTAAAATAAATATTTACTTCAGTATTTAATTACCTAAAATAATCGCTTCCTTAAGTCATTAAGTACGAGTCATGTTTAGGCCATCATTTAGCCAAATACCTTAGCCAAAAATAGAGTACCTGAATTGAATGTCTGTACTATAAAAATATATCTAATATTATATATATATCTAATATATATATAATATATATAATATAATGAATTAACAGTTTAACCTTTGTGCGGTATCCTTTTATTTTTTTGTTTAATCAAAGGAAGTTCACATTAAAAGGAAAGTGTTGCAAAAAGACATTAAGGAGCTGAAATTTCGCCTGGATGGTAACCAAATGTCAAAGTTCAACGCGGCACGGCCACTTATCACACTATCAGGAAGTATGCCATAGCTTGGCTAAATCAATGTGAGAATGACATGGACGGAAATGAGCCCAAAATGGTCAAAATACTACACAGGGGTTAACCCTAAGCATTGAACAAAGACATTATCCAACTGAAATTTCACCCAGAGGAGGACAACATGTCAAAGTTCAACATGACACAACCACATTATCAGGAATGGTCCCATTCCTTGGCAAAATCAATGCAAAAATAATGAGGAAGAAAATGAGGCCAAAATGGTCAAAATACTACACAAGGTTAACCCTAAGCATTGAACAAAGACACTAAGGAGCTGAAATTTCACCCAGATGGTGACAACATGCCAAAGAACAACATGACACGACCACTTATTACATTATCAAGAATGGTGCCATCCCTTGGCTAAATCAATGCAAGAATAATGAAAATGAGACCAAAATGGTCAAAATACTACACAAGGTTAACCCTAAGCATTGAACAAAGACACTAGGGAGCTGAAATTTCACCCAGATGGTGACAAAACGTCAAAGTTCAACATGACACTACCACTTATTACATCATCAGGAATGGTGCCATACCTTGGCTAAATCAATGCATGAATAATGAAAATGAGACCAAAGTGGTCAAAATACTACACAAGGTTAATCCTAAGCATTGAAAAAAGACACTAAGGAGCTGAAATTTCACCCAGATGGTGACAACATGCCAAAGTTCAACATGACACGACCACTTATTACATCATCAGGAATGGTGCCATTCCTTGGCTAAATCAATGCAAGAATAATGAAAATGAAACCAAAATGGTCAAAATACTCCACAAGGTTAAACCTGTTTTAGATTTGTAGCTTAGTTAGCACTGCAAGCGCTAAAAATAAGGAAAGACGGCCTCTTTCAATCCATCGGACATTTGTGTTCCTTTTTATCAGACAGTGCTCATGTGTTGAACTATAAATTTCTGCTTTTGAATTCCGGGAAGAGATATAGGCTTCCCTCGAGCGGGCACAAGCAATATAAACAGCCTTTGTTCCTATATCAGTCAAGCTCCTTAACAGCCAGAAATGAATGTGAGGGTTGTTGTATATGAAGATGAATGTACTCCATTTATGACTCCAGCCTAACTATGTGCGGAGACAAGCATAAATAAAAGCGACTGTTTCACTTCACTCATTTATTGCCGCCGATGTTTATATTTGTCAAGCGGAATCGCAGCAGCAAATAACGTGATATATATTTGTGGCGGTTTGGACTCTTCGCCGGGCGTTATTTCACGCCCAAATCACGTGGTGGGTTCAACCGAGTCGATTTGGACTTGTTGATAGCGATGGTGCAACGCTCAGATCTTAGGTTAATCGGAGCAGGGGTTTGGGAGTTAGAGATTGGCGAATTTGTGGCGGTTTTTTTAACAAAAAGGGGGCGTGGCTACTTTAAAAGTTAAGCGTTTTGTTGTAATATGCTTAGTAAAACACTACACAATGAAATTCTCAAATTGGGATGTTCCTAAAAGTAACTTAACCTCATGAAATTTCAGTGTACCTTTAAAAGAACCTTGAGGGACTCCTGCTTTTTCTCAGTCAACAATCTGGGGATTTTAAATGATGTATTTGGTGATGAAGAAAAGATATAATTGAGAAATAAGGCTTTTTTTTTTTTTAGTAATCCCTGTTTTACACACTTGAGAGTATTTTGTACATGTAAAATAAATTTTCTGCCCGCTAATCAGTGATGAATCATCAATTCATACCCGTTGCAGATGAAAAAGTTCCAATTGATTTGAAATGCGTTTTTTTTTAAGAAGAATGGAATAGAAAAAGATTGAGATAAAGTTATAATTAGGCCACTCAAACAAAGCATAACTCTTGTAATTGTTCCAGGCCGTCTTTTGTTTTGTGGCCGTGTGAATTAATGAAGGTCTTATCTTGATGTGGCTGCTCCCTCTGGGAAAAAACAAACTGCAAAGGACACGTCTGGAAACATGCTAGTTGTTTTTATTTGGTTGGCAACTTTTAATTTGAAACCCTGTTTCTAGCTTGCAAACTTAATGATTGAAGCTCTTAACTTCAAACCTTAACCCTGACTTTAGAAGCACATTTTTTACCCTGATTTTTCACTTGGCACCATTGCAACACTGCAGTCTGCAAGAAAGGTCAGTTTAGAAAACGGTGGCCCAAACATGTTTCCGGCTGATCTTCGCGGTGGATATTTTTAGTTGACCTATTTTCAAACTCGACTGACCTGACTTGGTTGACTTTTTTTTTTTTTTTTTTTACATTATTTTAACACAAACCAAACTGTAATCGTTAGTATGTCAGTCCGTCGTTTTATTTTACACATAATCCCGCCGTCACAAGGTGGGTTATCCTACGAATTTTTGCTTGACGTTTGTCGGCCTTTGTCATTCGTCGGAAAAACCGACACCCGTCGATGACGGACTTATGGATTGCGCACTTCTGCTGGTCAGTGACGAATACGATGATGGGTGGAAAACTCTTTCATTTTATACTTTTCTCATCAGACCGCCAACTTCAGATTTTCACAAAATCACAACTTTTTGCACTCCTAGCGTTTTTTTCCCCCCATTTTTCCTCCTTTTGTTATTCTGAGAGTATTGTCCACGTCCGTCTCCGTCCCAGCGGTTCATCCCGGTATAAAAACGCCGCCGAGCAGAATAAATATCGACATCAACTCATCGAAAGAAAAGATGTCATATTTGAAAAGAGGGGCCGCGCTAGCGCATGTAAATAGAAAAAAAAATTTGGACGCACGGACGGCTTAAGGGCGGGAAAAGGCGAGGCGAGCGAGAGCTTTTGTGGCCTGGCAAAGTGAAGGGCGTGAAATGAAGAGAGCCGGGGGGGGCCCGCCGGAGTGTGTCCCGCATGGGAATGAGTGCCACCGGGTCAGCGTGCAAGCGGCTAAAAAGAAGAGAGAGACGGTCAAGGCCCATTAAGCCGGGATGGCGCCTCGCGTCCTCGCTGATGGGAAAATGGAAAGTTTGCAGCGGGCCAACTTCTCCAACACCATCAGGAACTCGTCCGTTACGCCTGCACGGGCTAATATCCAGCGACTTTATAGCGAATACAGAGCAGCCATTCAGTCGGGCTGGCCTTTGTCGGTTGTCCAAAAATAAAATTGACATTTTTTCGGAAAGAAATGATGAAGAGAAAATCTCTGTTTCGCTATTTGATGCAAATTTTTGATTGGAATTTGGTTTGCGAGAAAAAAAGTTAGGTTATCCATATTTCATGAGAATACATTTAGTAGCATTTTCGACCATTTTTCAGTGCCAAAATATTACTTGAATGAATTAAAAATGTTGTTGGTATAATGTTGCAATGTAACACAATTTAGCTAACTGGAAAGTAAGACCAAGGCATCATTTTAAACACTTAAAATTTTGTAATATAAAAATGAGTTAATTCACATTTGTTCGAAAAGGGATTTGTAATCGTTCCAAAAAGAATGTGAATAGAGGAATAATTTTACATATATTAATAGAGTCAAACTTTTTCATTAGGAACATTGAAAAAAAAAGATTTTTGAATGAGCATTTTCTAAAACTACTGCAAAAAATGTTTTATGGGAAAAAAGACATTAGCATGAATTCAGAATTCGGAATACTGCAAATTAGTTAAACGTTTTCAATTTTTTTGTATGTTTTTGGCATTTTTTGCCAATAGAGTGAGTCATAACTATATCCAAATAAAATCACTTCACAAACTTATTGGAATTTCATACTAAATTCAGTACCATTATAGTAAAACCTTGAAAGAAAAATCCACCTATTTAGCGTTTTAAAAAAATGTCTAAATTTAATAACTAATTTATTTTTGAAGCACAAATAAATACTTTAAAAAGCATTTTAAAACAGGTGCTCAAAGCTTAGATCTTGACCAATCACAGTACAGCTTGTATATGTCATGTGACCAAACCCAGAACACACAAGTTAAAAATATGTTTTTAAACGTAGTAAGTGTGGAAAATAATTTAATTATCAAAGTAATTTTAGACAAAATTTCGCTTGTACGCCTAAATAACTGAATTAGCCATTTAATACAAATGCAAATGCAGAATTTTATTGCAAAAAAGTTGCAGTATTGTTGTCACATGTCTATTTTTACCAGTTTTTTTTAATGTTTCAGTAAACATTGGCGGGTGAGGTGCAATGCTTCCTGTTCCTGTGTACTGATGGTGGGCGGAGCTTTCTGCAGCACACCTGTGGTGCGTTTCAGTAATAAAACATCCCTTGCTAATTTCCACAAGTGAAAATTTGTCTTAAATCTCAGTAATTTCTCTTGAGGTAAATAATGAACGAAACAAATGTATTTATTTTCATTGACGATCCAGCACACGTGTTGACACTCGTCCCCCTTCATCCTTTTCCAGCGCTGCACGCGCGCGCCGCATTCGCGGGTCTCCGCTCGAATCCGAAGCGCCGCTTAGCAAAAGGAGCTAACGTGACCCTGATCCTCAAAAACATCCAGCAGCAGAAGTCCGTCTCAGGACCGCAAGCATGACGATGGGAATACTGGAGGGCTTTCAACAGGTAAGGACGAAACATCTGCAAATATATCCGGATGTATTTACCAAACCTGAGCAGTTTGAGTTGACGTGAAAAATCGTGGAGGTAGGAGACGAGTATATGCGTTTTCCAGTTTTCAGAGTTTTCTTTTCACTGAGCAGAATGAAAGAGAATTAACAAGCAAATGTAAATACAAACATGGGAGACACTTTTGTCGCAGGCACGTTTTTCAGCTGCGGCTGAGCTGGTATAACAAAATGTATGCAGCGGCATTGTTTACAGATTGTTTCTGTCTGATGTGCCAAAATTTCATCTCATTTCTTGAACTGGAAAACCAAAATATTACCACACATGTGATTCATCCTGCTTTTCTCCTATAAGAGTGGTTTCTATTTTGTGTAATCTGTAATAATTGTGAAAAACAATTATAAAGCAAACACATTTCCACTTCATGACTTTATAACTTAAATTTAAACCGAGGATTAGACAGCTTCTCTCCTCATAATTAAGTTAATAATACTTAAGTTGAATTAAATTCTCACAAAACATATTTGACTCAGCCTGGTATGTTCAAAAGTGATCAGTAGCAACTGCAATAGTGTCAGGATGTCAGCGTCAAAGCACGCAATCATTTTCGGCTATTACACCGACCTCTGAAAAGTTATTGCTCTTCGGGGGGACTCGAACTCTGCTAGTTAGCGGCTAATTCATGCTAGACGTTGAAAACTGGCAACAGGCGGCGGACAATACGTTGTCAAAGTAATTACATCATTTATTTTGGTTTTATTTATTTTTTGTTCCCTGAATGTGTGATTGAATGTGATTTCAGAACAATGTTGTATTATTTATGAGAACATGTTTGTGCAGTCAGGAGTCAAGACGAGGAATCATTATGACGCCAAAAACTTCAAAATCAAAACGTAAAATATGCATTGTTTGGCATAATAAGGTTTATTTTGAAGTGTTGGATGGCCTTTTCACAACATTTGGAGGCGTGTTTTACTGAAATACACTGCATTTATTTTATTGAACTTTTTATCCTATCTTGATCAAAAAAAAAACAAAAAAAAACCCCACAAAGAAATGGTGTGTATATTTTGTCATGGCCTGAAAATGTCGAAATTTTGCTGAATGGAGAAATATTTCTTTGGCTAACCTTCAATGATCGGAAAAATTTGAAGCGGTAGAGAATTGTACATGAAGGACTTAGTGGGTATAGGTAAACTCGTCGCACGGGTGTCTTGAATTTTGCAAATAGTTTGACGCTGGCGTGAATTTGAATCTGTGTAAAAGTTCAAAAGACGACGAAATATGAAAAGAATGTTGGTGCTGTTCTGCATCGACGCAATAGCAATGCTAATGAGCTAATGCTAATTTTTATTCCTCTCTGGAGTTCCTCAACAGGTCGCTGACATGAAAAAAAAAAAAAGTCATGGTCGCCAAATCTGCATTCTCGCGCAAAGCCTCTGCTATAAAAAAGAGATAAAAGGCGCATTGAGCAGAGGAGATCAGACGCAGCAGAGGTGGCGGCCTCTATTGTTCAGGCAACAAAAGCAATTTTCTCCCCCCATCCCCTTGTCGTCTTTGTGCTTTTTTGACGACAAGCTGTAGCGTCGGGTCCTGATACGCACTGTATTATCCAGCGCGCGCACTTACAAGGCACTGACACGCTGGCTCGCCTCCTTTTGTGCCGACAAAGCAACATAATATGCTTCCGTGTGCCGTAAGAAGGTCTCGAACTCCGGTGACTTGACTCCGTCTACCTTCAAAAAAAAAAAAAGGGCATCAATATTAACGCATTCAATCCCAAAGGCGTACTTTTACGTTTTTTCTTAAAGAGACATTCATATTTATTGATTTTTTTTTTTTTCCTGCGCTTGGGGAAAAAAATGGTCTAAGCATATCTGGTACTAAATTAATTGAATACTAAAGTAATCATTTTAGATATTTAGCTAAGGGTTAAAGCCCTCAACTGGCTTTGTTTTCGTGTTACACTTATATTACTGTGTTGTGTTTTGACTGCAATGTAACTGTAAAACCACAGACATGGTATTAACTTTAAGTGTAAGTGCTAGAACCGAAAAAAGAATCAGTGTGAGTGCAGACAGAAGTAGACCAGAGCCCGATGAATGATGGACCAGAAAAAAAATATTGCCAAATATCGCCCTCTTGTGGTAGCGGAAGGTTGGGCAAAAATACTTAGACGGACTGACGGACCGACCACTATAATTTCGCTTGGCTTGAAAAAATGATGTAATGACGATGATGGAAAAGGGGGCGGGGCTCTGATGAATTTCGGGATCCGCCTCTATTTATTACATATCTTTCCAGTGTCTTGTACATTCAGCCCTAGGTAATTATTTATTTATTTATTTATTTATTATACGGAAAACTTTATAGAGACCCTTCTTTGCTCTAATACTTGAAAAAAACTGAATTAATGTCTGGGATTGAATGTCTGGACTCTGTAAAGACGTATAAATACGTCATTGGATGAGTTAAGTACATAAAATAATTACTTCAGCATTTAATTACTTGACAAGTTTTTTACTAGTATAGTACTTAATTATCTAAATTACTTGATTAGTAATTGATTACTTTAATACTTAATTATCTAAAGTACTTGATTACTTGGTACTTAATTACCTAAAATAATAAATTACTTTGATACTTGAAGAAATAAAAGACGATATAAGTACCTGGGGATGAATGTCTGAAAATTATGGTTTAATTTAATGGGAAACAAGTGTACCTGTAGGAATAATTTAATAATACATTTGTAAAAATATAGAATTATTTTTTGTTGTGCATCTTGCCCATATTTTTGAGGCATCCTTTTTTTTGTATTTTTTTTTAACGTACTGTATATCAACTCAAGTCAGCATTCGATTGTTTCGGGAGTTCAATGAGTGCGTCATAAAAATAAGTCTGCTTTACAAAGGGTCAATCCAATCGGCCTTCCGGAGCCCAGCGGACGCTTTCCCAAGCGAGGGGTCGCGCGGCGTTTTACGCCGAGGTCGTCCTTTATTCCCGGTCGAGCCGCAATGAGAAGGCGTCAACGCGTGCCGCTTGAAGATAAACGACTCCGCCGGTGTGCCGGATGAGCTACAAACCGCTCGCTCTCCGGACGCTTCGCGATGAACATTCCAATGTTTTGTTTTTTTTTTAATTTATATTTTGCACCTGCCGTAAGAACAATTGCAATTTTTTTCGTTTTGTTTACGGCAATTAAGACGATGCGGAATTGTCATCTTTGGTTTCGCGCCGTCTTGTTTGCAATGTTAATTTTGGGCTTTAATTAGACGCTAATGTCTTCAGCAGAGGCTTGTTCGTGCTGTGCACGGGTACGACACGCTCGCTTTCAACAGCGCACGTCTAATCGCGGCTAATTGTTAGCCTCGATGAGAGCAAAACTCATTTCTACTTTGGGGATCAAAAAGCAGTTTAGTCATCGGTTACAACAGAGCAAGCTGATGCAGACCAAGGGCAGCAAAAAACAACATAAATAATCTGAATAGCTGTCCATTTTAGTGCCTGATTACCAACTTTGATATCCAGACTCAAACATTTTTAAATAGCTGTTCATAGGGGTGCCTAATACGAAACTTAGACACTCTAAACTTTATTTAAAAAAAAAAAATTAAAAAAAAAAAAAAATATATATATATATATATATATATATATATATATATAATTTTTTTTTTTTTTTAATGGAATAACTTTGACATCAATTCACAAAGTTTTTTTTTTTTTTTGCCATCCGCCTATAGTGCCTGGTGGATGATTTTACTATATTAGTATTCTGCAATAACTTTTTTAGCTGTCCACAGTAGTGCCTGATACACAAATTCGTATTCAGACACAGCAAAGTTTTTTTGGGCTGTCCCCTGAAGTGCCTGAACTTTCACGCATATAGAGAAAAGTGTATTTTGAATATTCGTCTACTGTATTGCCTTAGGCTTATACACAGCTTCAACATTTGTCTTGATATCTGTCCGGCACTGCAGTGGAAAACTAAGTAAAGCTTTGATGTGTTTGAACGACAAAATTGTGTATCTGGCACTAAAAGTGGACAATTAATTGGGGGAAAAAATAAAACTATCAGTTGTGTATCATTGGTTACTGTGATAATTTGGAATCAGGCACTGCAGTGGACAGCTGTTAAAATGGTTGGCTTAGTTTTAATAACTTTCACTCCGTCTCATGTGAACAAAATTGTTTTTGAACAGCTGACTACTGTTGTGCCGCATACATAACTTCCCGATTTTTTTTAAAACACAACTTTTTGATACACATTTTCAACATTTAGATCCAACAAAGCATTTTTTTTAGCTGTCCACTGCAGTGCCTGATACACAACTTTGACATAACGCAACAAAGCTTTTTTTCTTTTAGCTATTCACTGTTAATGCATGATACACATCTTAACAAAACAAAGCTTTAGTTAGCTGTCCATTGCAATGCCTGATGCGAAGTTTCACAAACCAAATTTGAAGCGTTTTAGTTTTTCAAAATTAGCGTTCCACTGTCGTGCCTGAACACAACATTGCCATGGAGAATAGCTAATAGAAGAAAGCTGATCTGGAGCGAGACCTAACAACTGTTATCAAGTTGAGCGATAGATGAACAATAATAGCACCAACACGGACCCGTCGCCGTGGCGACCAGTCAGATGTCAGGTCACTGATTCACTTCTTCCCCGCCGAGCCGCAATCACCCGCGTCTCATGGCGATTAGGCGCGCCGTCACTTCAAAGATGTCACGTAGACCTTCCTGGACTATTATTCTATCGGTTGGAGGACGTTGCCGACCGATTCCTTGAACGGCTTCTTCTTCTTCTTTTTCTTTTTCCTTTTTTGTCTCCCGGGAAGGACTTTTTCAAAGGTCGTGGTGCCCCATTGGAAACACGCCACTTCTCATTGGTCAGCAATCTGCAGCGCTTCACCATCCATCAATGTTAAAAGCGTTCCTGAAGAACAAGCCTCAAACGGCTCCTTTTTGCTTACAAAGTGAACCTTTTGTGTTTTTCATCTGCTCTCCGCGCTGCAATAAGTCGACTTTTCCAGATTTGTGCTTTAAATTTAGATGGAGTAGGAAAAAGCAAAATTATGTGCAAAAATAAATAAATTTTAACATTAAATATACATGAAATAATAGAAAATACAAATGTATAAAATGTAAAATGAAACGATACAAAATTTAATAAATTTTAAGTAGTACAAATGAGAATTTATAATAATTATAATAATATAGAATAATATTCGAAGTATAATAAATTGATTTCATTTCATTTTATTACTACACAACTAATCTTTATAAACATTCATTGCTGCATACAAAATGCTGTATATAATAAATGAATCCAGAAAATAACAAGAAAAAAATAGAAACAAAATACAATATAACAGTGTTAAGTATCTTATTGAGTCAAAAGCCAAAGGATACTAATTGTGTTTGGATAACTATTTTCATTATTAATTAATATTTAGGAAATGGCAAAATAAATATTCTAATTACAAATTAAAAAACAAATCTAAAAAATTAGTAGAAAAATAACACATGATAAAATTAAAAAGTTTTTTACTTTACTATATTTCTACTTCAATATTTTAGTTTTTAATCACGATCCAGGTACTGGCAAATTAAATACAAGTAAAAATGTTAAAAACTAATCTTAAAAATGAATATAAAACATTACATGAATAATTACTATTTTTTTAATTTAAATTGTATTAAAGGAACAATTAAGGCATTTAAATCCAAGTAAAATAAAAAAAGATATTAAAAACAGGTAAAGTAACATGATTAATTTAAAAGAAATATTTTTTTTTATTTTACTAGTATTAAAGGAGAATTTGAAATTGTCTGTTTCAAAATTTCAATTAATGGCGCTACACTGACTGACATGTTTTTGTCAAGATAGATCCATAAATTATATTTAATCCTATATGTCACTCTAAATGACCGATATCGTACGGAGTTGGACCGAAGGAAAAAAATAAATCGACATCTCTGGGGGGGGGCGAAATAAGTACGTGCTTACACACAAATCTTTTTCCAATCAATAGGTTTAATTACGACGTGTATGTGTACGCGCGAGTGGCCGGTGACAATCCGGCTTTGATTTTTCTTGTGTTCCGGTGTAATTGCCCGTAAAAAAAAATCCCAGCAACTATGACATTAGCAGCAGAGCGCTTCCGCCTTACCATATCATTATTATTATTATCATTACGGGTATTTGAACTGCGTATTGACGAGCCGTTCCTTTTCACTCCCGAATAACCCCTTTTTAAAAGCCGCCGACTTCACTCCGCTTGATGTAACGACTTCTTAACGCAGTCATGCTTTTCACCTCTTCGCTCTTTCTCTTCTCCTTTCTTTTCTATATTGATTAGCCGCCGCCTCCGCGTTGACACGCGCCGACAAAACTGATTATTATCGTTTGCGATTAAACTGAAAGTCTTTCGCTTTTATAACTGCCGCAATGCTCCGAAAAAAATGTGTCAAAAGGGTTTTATCGAAAGCGAAACATCGCAGGATGTGATGGAAAAAACATAGCGTTAGCAAAGATGCTAACGCTATAGAGGGAAGAATTACATATTTTCAAAGTATTACATGTCTTTTATGCTTTTATTTTTACATAATTTTGTAATCACACTGAGATTGGCATCGATGCTAATGCTAAAGATGAGGTTAGCAGTTGGTCTTGTTCCCATTGTTGCTCAAATGACTTTTGGGTTAGCACCAAGGCTAATATAAAGATGTTCTGTTAGTATTTAGTATGTGTATTCAAAATATTTTTTGCCAGGACATCTCTCGCGGCGCACTTGCATTGGCGCTAACATTCATTTATTTTATATATATATATATATATATATATATATATATATATATATATATATATATTTTGTGTGTGTATATATATATTAAAATTTTTTGGTATATATATATATATATATATATATATATATATATATATATATACCAAATGTGTAATATATGTGTGTATATATATATTAAAATTTTTTGGTATATATATATATATATATATATATATATATATATATATATATACCAAAAAATTTTAATATATATATACACACACACAAAAAAAAAAAAAAAATATATATATATATATATATATGCACACCCTCTCAATGATCAAACAAGGTTTATTATTTTCATTGGGAGCTGCGAAACAAAGCAATTATTCCTGGGTGTGCTTTAAAGTCCGCCGCATCGCAACGTTGACTGTGTGGCAGTTGCGCGCGGTAACGTCTGCTCCATCCAATCAAGACATTGTCTCGCCATTGTGCCAAGGTTTCCGACCCTCTTTCAATAACGAGGCGCGGTGGAAGATGGAGGACGAGATAGAAAAAGAAGAAGAGGGCGAGATGGAAGCGGGATAGGCGCGGTGGCGAGACGCCGTCGCAGGATTGCGTCAGTGCTAACAAACGACCAAATCAATGGTGGTCGGAATGAGGAGGCCGCTTGAATTCCTGAGCAGAACAAAAGCGGGAGGGAAACAAGGCGAGATGGATGGAAGTGGAACGATGATGCAACAGGTGTCACATACAACTGGAAGTGATTACGGCTTTGAAAAAAAGGACTCAGTCACTTCATTAGGTACATATTTGTATATATGTACATGTATACAGTATATGCGTGTAAATGTGTATATACGTACATCCATGTGTATGTATGTGTATCTATATACGTATATACAGTCCATACAGTCAGGGTTTCAACTGAAATGGATACTATACACATTATTCCTCAACACATTCATTACACATGGCTAAAGTCAAAAGCAATGTTTAGAGTTAGCTACTAAAATATGTTTATAGTAAATCGATTTGAATGAATAAATGGCTTGCACATTGTAAAGAAAAGCATTCCAGGATGCGGCGGGCAAGGAGGTGGAACAGATTACAGCGTTGTACAGCATAGATGTTGCATTTTGCTTTTTAAATCGAGTTGAATGAATAAAGTATGTTTGTATGTTTTCCCCAGGCCTGCGTGGGTTTTCTCCAGGCTTCCTCCCACACTTCCAAAAACATGCATAGTAAGTGTATTGGACATACTATTGTATTCAGGCATACTAAATTGTCCTTAGTTTTGTTCGGGTGTGTGAATGGTTGTTTGTGTGCCCTGCAATTGGCTGGTAACCAGTTCAGGGTGTCCCCTGCCTACTGCATGAAGTCAGCTGGGATAGGCACCAGCAAGCCTGTGGCTTTTTGTGGCTAAGCGTCTATAAAAAAAGGACAAGTTTTTTTTTAAGTTTTTGGGGGCTTCGGCATTGAATTTTAATGTTGCGAAGAAAAACGGATTGGAAGTTTTGGCACGTTCATCATTCAATGATGTGCGTTGTCTACTAAGCCCCAATTTTCATACGCTTTGATTACAATTTGAACCTTTTGGCTGCTGTGAAATGAAAGTCAATATCTTAATGAGGTTCTTTTTTGTAGACATGCCAAAATGGACATCCCTGTCTAAAATTCATATTTCTGACAACCTCCGTGACATATGCCTGATTTTGTGAAAACGCATTACATATTTCCGCAATGTGTATACATACCATATGAAATTAATCCGTTCCGGATTTGGGATCGTAAGGCAAAATCGTCGTATGACGGGCAATAAAAAAACTCTGGTATTTAGCCATTGCGTGCAAAACCCCAGGTGTAAAATTTTATATACGTATTAAAAATGAGCGACAAAATACTTAGTACTACTTATATATATATGATACATATATATGATTAAATAACGTAAATAAAAAGTATATATAGGAAAAAAAATGAAATTTTCTTTACCTTTGGAGTGACGTGACTTAAGCTAGTTACGGCCGTATTCCCAAGGGAGGCTAACGATGCGAATTTCTTGATTATCTCCGGCTTTGTTTCCATAACAATCATCTTCTTCTACCTTTAACATCACTAGCAAACTTGGGACCCGTGGTTAACGAATAAAAGTTTGGATTAAGCACTAAAATACACAAAAAATACGATTTCGAAGTCTTTAGGGGACGGCATCTTAATGACGCGGCGACACCGACCAATAGCAAACCGGCATTTTAGTGACGCTGACCAATAGCAGCCCTGCATCTTAGCGACGTACGCGGCGACGCACCTAGTGACATCATACACACGCACGCTGATACCGAGTTTGAATTTTGTAATTTGCTATTGATGCCGTAAAGCGGGGAAAAATACCGTGAAGAGGGGACGAAAAAAACTCCATTTTGTAACGTGTAAAAAAACGTAAGACAGGAACGCCGTAACCCAGGTTGTATATGAAATCATCTCGACGTGAACCGGGTTGTATCATTCTGGTCCTCTGTGTCAAAAAACGTCCCCGCTTGTCCTCATAAGATCCTTGGTCCGGCCCACCAACGTTTGGGCCGCTTATTTGGACCCACATGAGCGCGGGCTCAATAATCCTTCCATAATGAATCACTCATTGATTAACGACTCAGTGCTTCAAGTAGCTCACTGAGTGCCTGTAATGCGTGCAACAGCACTCCTGATAATAACAAAGCATAGAAGTTTAGCCCGCCGACAGAAAAGTTCTGCTTTTTTACGGCTCGTTTGCGCCCAGATCGATGGCGTGCGTGCATGATAAATTGCGCGGGGACGGCTATTGACGCGCTATCATTAAGACTTTTTTTAATTAGTCGGCTGGGAGGGAAAACGGAGCGTAGCGGCGACGGAGGCCTCCATCATGACTAGGCCATGAATGCATGTGTTGAAATTACCGTATTTTCCGCACTATAAGGCACACCTAAAAGAATTAATTTTTTGAAAAAGCTGATGGTGCGCCTTATAATCAGGTGCGCCTTATATATGGATCAATATTGAGATTGGGATCCGTAGATGGGGAATAAATTGATCAATTTGACCTGTTTCTTTTGTGTGTTTACAGTTGAACAAGGTTGCTCATATTGACATTGACTTATTATGCTATTTAGAGCTATTATTTGAGTTATTATCGTTATTACTTTGAATATTATGTATAATATATTATGTATAATATATATATATACAGTATATATATATATATATATATATATATATATATATATATATATATATATATATATATATATATATATATATATATTATGCTATTTAGAGCTATTATTTGAGTTATTATCGTTATTAATTTGAATATTACTATATTGTGATTGGAAAAGTTTTAAAATGTGTCATTAATAGAGGGTATGCCTTATAATCTGGTGCGCCTTATATATGGAAAAGTTTTAAAAGTAAAAACAAAAGTAAGCTTTACCTGTTTCTTTTGTGTGTTTACAGTTGAACAAGGTTGCTCATATTGACATTTAGTTAATATGCTATTGAGAGTTTAGAGTTATTTTTGTTATTTCTTTGAATGTACTATTGAAATAGTTTGAAAATATGTCATTAATTGAGGGTGCCCCTTATCCGGTGCGCCTTATATATGGAAAAGGTTTGAAAATATGTCATTGATTGAGGGTGCGCCTTATAATCCGGTGCGCCTTATATATGGAAAAAGTTTGGGAATGTGTCATTAATTGGGGGTGCACCTTATAATCCGGTGCGCCTTATATATGGAAAAAGTTTGAGAATATGTAATTAATTGATTGTGCGCCTTATAATCCAGTGCGCCTTCTATATGGAGAAAGTTTTAGAATGTCATTAATTGAGGGTGCGCCTTATAATCCGATGCGCCTTATAGTGCGGAAAATACGGGTACATTTTTTTTATCTCGTATTTTGACCACATTCAGAGAAAAAATGAGGATTTTCGCAAGCTAGGTTCTTCCTCACTATTATCAATCTTCGTTTGTAATCCCCCCTTACATGAATCTACCTCCACGTTCCCAGCAAACGTGGAGCCGGTACCATAATTTCCTCCCCGGCTTTTCCCCGCGTCGCCGTTCCTCCTATCGTCACCATCTTGCCTCATCCTTCGTCTTGCCTTCCTTGCGCCACTTTGGCATAATGGAATTCAGAAGAAGACGAGCATTTCCAGATCAGAGGGCGACCCCTCCCTCCCCTTGCGTCCGTCCTTCTTCAATCACACTCGGCGGGACTTCTCTGAGGCTCGCTGATTACAATGAGGGCACGGCAGCTGTCGCCATGACGGTTAAGGCGACTTTTCAGTAAGGCGCTTTGGTTTTCCAAATGGAGACTTTTTCTTGTTTGCTGTCTCCCGGCTGAATTCTCTGGTAGACGCTTGGTCACTTCAAAACAAAATGGCTGACTCCTGTTAGGCCCTTTGCATACCAATCCAACGATGGGGCGTCGTTACTTACTACAACGTACCTTCTGCGCATGCATTTGATGTAGTACCTCTCCATGCCATAGGCGGCGATAGTCACTGTTCCTACCGTGTGGTGTACATTTCGCGCAATGCATTGTGGGATGCCTAATATCATATCTGTAGCTTTATTACATTTGTGCTTTTCTGTCCAGGGAAGCAATACGTCGAACACCAAAGTTATTTGGTGTATTTGGTATTTGGTATTTAAATATGCTATTCTTGATAAAGTTGCGCATTATAATAGTTTCGTCAAAATCGATAATGAATTCATATTCGTTATTTTTTCCTGAATATGTTCCACAGGAATTCCTTTAACCCTTGTGCACACACTTCGCAAACTATAAGCATGTTTTTCCGAATTTTGTTATTTAAAAATATTTTTTCCTTCAGCCACTCAAATTGTTCCGTGGCATCAGTTCATATCTAGGTTAAATTTAGTACCACCCACAAAAATGGAAAAATTATATGGTCCCACTTTGTAGCCTGTGAAATGATGATTATACTTTAAGACATAGCCATTAACTGGTCTCTACCGCCATCTACTGTCTTGAGTTGAAACACGTCAACAAAGAATTTTCTGTTTGCTGACATAGTTTGACCGCCGCGCAACGGACTGTTTTCATAATCGCAGAAAAATTCATGAGATAAATCCTATCAAAACGCCTCTCAAAAATTGAAATTGTTATGGTTTTATATGATCCAAAATTTGGACAATAGTTGTTTTAGTGCACAAAATCTCGTACGTCCTGCTGCGATCATATAGAAATGGCGGAATTGTTGCATTTTGAAGTTTTCCAAGTTTTAATCATCTGCTGGAAATTTCAGGTACCTAGTGTGTATTTTCCCTTGATTCTTTTGTGATATCCTAAAAATGATCAAAGGGATTTCCATAATTTGTAACATAATGCCACAAGGGTTGAATAAATCACACCTCCAGTTAAAACCGTCTGGATTATTAACTGCTGAACCAATTTTGTTTTTCTTCTCTATGCATATACATAATTCCGTGCTTGTAATTGGATTATTTCCGGGTGGCTGTGGTGGTTTTCTTTTTTACGTTGGGATGGATGGGGGGGGGGGGGCTTTCCGTAAAGCGACCCGTTTGGCCGGGCCGATCCGAGCAAGGTGTCCTTTACGTGTTTGCCCTCGCTCGACAAGGTGCCGACGGCAGACATTAAAGAGTGGAGGTCCGCTTTCTATTTTATTAATTGGGTGTGAAATGACTGTCATTCCAGCCCGGGCGCTCAAGGTGCCTCCGCGCCGGGCCCGAGACGCTGATGGCCTGGCGGCGCGTATAAGCGCAAACGCGGGCGTTGACGCGCCACGCGTAAACGTATAAGGGGTGAGGCGGGGCTCCGCTCGCACGCAAATGATGGATGGCCCGGAGATTGGTGACGCGTGGCGGGCGATGAGATTTGCAAAAAAAAAAAAATGACGGCGTCGGTAATCAGCTCGTCTGGAGCCCGGGAAGAAATGTTCAAAGGTCGGCGTTATGAAACCGGCGCTCCGATAAGTCTTACTGTTTTGGCATATTAATAAGATATTAACACATTTGCTCCCATTGAAAGCATCTCATCGCAAAACCTTCACCTTAATCGTTTTTACAACCGCAATGTTTATAAACGCAAAGTATCACATAGATTCGTAGGTAATAAATGTTCGTATTATGATAACACGGTGAATTACCGACTACGGCGCCCGAAAATATCATAGTAAATGAGCCATAAATGATTTTTGCTACAGATTAGCAGCTCTAGACAATAAGACGCTGGTCATAACGTTAAAAACTTACGTAGAAAGGAGGAAAATTCATTTTTTTTCTTCCTGTTTAAAATGTTTTTTACCTGCCTCCAAAATGTTACCATTCTATTGGCCAATGCCCATTTTTTGCCTCATGCCTACAAGCCCACTTCTGACACCAACATTTCAATAATGTACCCCATGTGAAATATTGTTTTCATTGATATTGTTTTTAAATGGAAAAATTTGAGATTCATTACAGCACATCCATATAAAACTTAAAAAACAAATAAAAGCATTGGGCTGCATGATTATGTCCAAAATAATAAACGCGATGTTGGTAGAATGATAAAGTGCTTGATTTGACTTGTACAACACTGTACTATAGCCGACTTTTTAAATGTTAATATCACCAAGGATCAGATTAATTAATGGTGGCGATCTTGATCGTGATTAAAATTTGATTAATTGTGCAGCCCTGCAAGGCATACAACATTTTGAAATGAATTCACCGGAACACAAATTTCGAATTCACGTTCCAATCAATTTGCTCTCGATTTGAAAGTAGCAGTTGTCCTGGAAAATACTAAGAAACCACTGCACAAATGATCACCTTCTCTGATTTCACTTTTTGGTTGGTGAAATGATGCAATTTTTTTTATTTTGTCGCCTTCGAAACATTGCTCAGAAACGCTGTCGTTAAAGTTTTCTTTCTTCGCTATTTCGGGAACGGAGTTCGCGGATGAAAGCGGAACGACTTGACAAAGTGCTGACATAAATTTACATTTTTTGCCTCAGAAAACAAGACAATTACTGGGAGCTGTGCGGCACTTGCTATGGCAGCCAGCCTGCAGGAGCACTACAGGCGTGTGTGCTGGGTGGGAAAGGGGGGGGCTAGGTAAGGGGGGGGGGGGTCCTCATTTTCACAACTAACATGTCAAACAAGAAGGCGAATATTTTACAAAGGCGCTTTTTTTCTGCTTAAACAATGGCGCGGCGGCCGACATAAAGCCCGTCCTGTTCAGGATGACGTGTGCGCGAAGCTTCCAGATGTCCCTACTGGGGACGCGATTGAGTCAACTGGAACACTGCGGAGGTCCCGAGAGGGAGCTGAGTAATTTCCTCCCTCAACATAAAAAAAAAAAAAAAAATCAGTCCATGCCAAGTACGAAAGTGACACTTAGATACTTTCAAGTTAAGCATTAAGCAGAATCTACTTCTACTACTTTGCCGTTTGATAACTTGATGCTAGCACATAATGCTAATTTCACAATATGCTAATTGTCTAGCAGCTAGACAACTCGATGGAACTTTTTGAAGTCGGGGATCCCTTTAACAAAGCAGATTTTGCAAGGAATTGCGAATGTTTACGGAAAAAGAAAATTCAGCCAAACGGGTCCTATTTATTCAATTTGACAACACTTATATTTGTCACTTTTCAGTGATACTTTAGAAAATATTCCTTATTACTTATTATTATTATTATTATTATTATTATTCATCATCCTTATTACACATTTTCCCCCGAAAGGTTCCCCAATTGCTTAGTCGAAAACAGCGTTTGCTTTGCTGGCTTCATTGCCTTGTTAGCAAGCAATTGTAGACACAAAATGCATTTTGACAAATTATATAAAAAAAATATTTAACAAATATTAAACTGGTTAAATTGATTGCTTTATTGAGGAGTCATCAAATGTATATTTGTGTATATATATATATATATATATATATATATATATATATATATATTTTTTTTTTTATTTTAATTTTTTTTTTTAATTTATTAATTTTTTTGAGGTGACGAGGGGTTGTATGGTGTCTGGTGCAGGAAGGAGATTTTTTTTTTTTTCTCTTGTCATAACATCAGTATGCTCATCATAGTCATCCATCTTTTGTTTGCATTGTGCCTCATCAAAAACTAAGCCCACCTGAGCCCACCTGACCCCCTCCTCAGTCTTGCCCCCCTCCCCGCGATCCGTTAGTACTGCAGCGCCACACGCTTGCCCATAAATCACGCAGCATTACCCCCACCATCCCAACGACGCGCACGACTCGCGCACGCCCCCGATTGGCCAGGCGAAAACCTCCTCTTCCATCCTCTAGCCCCGCCTCCCCCTCGCACGCCCATTGGACGAGCCCCTGCCCGCCGAGCTGTCACTCAAGACGCCGGAGCTCCTTGTTGCGCGCCTGGCGTGCTCTGCTGCGGGGCTGAGAGGGGACGAGGCGCGCTGCATACCAACACACACTTCCGCGGGAGTACCCAAGGACCTCACCGGCTCTCACAGGCGTCCAAGTTTTTTTTTTCCCCCCCTCGCGTTTACAAACCCACAGCGCGCCAAACTCCTATTGCGGAATATCTCTTTTTTGCCTTTGCTGTCATTTTGCAAGCGCGATTTCCCGCGCGCGGAGTCCCTGCGCGGCTGCAAAGACGACAAGTGGACCCGACTGATGTTCGGCGCGTAGAAGACGCTTCTTGTTCGCTTGACATTTTCCAAACCGCAGGAATATTCCTCGAATCGAGATCAAGAGAAGCGAGCGCATCGGTGGAATCCATCCCAACTCCCGTCATGGGCTGCCCAATCTTGTGGAACGTCTTGGCCGGTTTGGTTCTGGTGCTGTTGTGCAAAGGTAAGTTGATGCGATGTGCACGCGTCCGCCTGGCTTGGTGCATTTATGGAAGGATGCCGCGCGCCTTTGCGTGTGCGCGTAATTCATCAGCGACTGCGTGCAACGAGTGGCGCATGTTAAGATGTTTACTCGGAACCAAAATAACAGAGACGAGAAAAGGGGGTGGAGGGGGGGGTGTACGTGACACGAATGACCGCCCATCTGCGTGCGTGTGCGGTGTGTAGTTGTAGAAGGTGCAGCGTCTAATGCGGCGGAGTTGGTGTTGTCACCTCTCAGAATCAACAAGGTCGACTGGGACAAAGGGTGACGCATGGTGACAAAGTGGACTGCGGGGGTCAAAGTTGAAGTAGATGGAAAGGAGAAGGGGAAGGGGAAGGGGGGGGTCCAAGGTGATACCACCTGCAGAGGATGTTTTTTCCGATACAAAGAAATACACAAAGAAGCTCATTAAGTTTTTTTTTTTTTTTTAACATTCGGGAAAAAAGAGTAAAGAGAATGGTAGCGGATGTAAATGGGAGGTCACATTGTGGATTGCAGTTTTACTCATTTCCAGTTGGTGGCAGTGATGTGTGTTTCTGGATTGTCACACTGGCAAACAAATCGAGAGAAATGTGACGTTATGAAAATCTATTGATTCCGATGACGACGCAGGATGTGATTGTAACATTAACAAATGCTAGTAACTGTACAACACGTTCTGATGACTGTCGAGCACAGCAGTTCATAAATGGGCCTTTTCAGATTAAGAGCAAATTAATTGGAACATGAAGCAACATTGGGCTATAGTGACATTTTATATTTTTATTTTTCTTATCTAAAAATGATTCATGTTAGTCAAGGGGTACTTGGCTGAAAAAAAAAACAGGCATATTGAACAAAGGTTGAACCACTACTCTAATAATCATCATTCTCCTGACTGTCAAGTACATTCTGGCATAAGTCTATCATGCTTTGTTTTATTATGTTATATGTATTATGTTATGTTTGGTTCTATTGTGTTATAAATGATGGAAATTCCTTAGATATTTTTATAATATCATAAACACAAACTTGAAAAAAAATACACTAGGGAGCTGAAATTTCCAGCCGATGATTAAAACATGTAAACTTTCAAAACGCAACGATTTCTGGCTTATCTATGTGATAAGCGAGATTTTGTGTACAAAAATCATAACTGTCCAAATTTTGTACCATATAAAACCATTATAATCACAATTTTTCAGACGCATTTTAATTGGATTCATTCCATTAATCTTCCTGTGATTTTCGCAACGGTCAAAGCTATGTCAGCAAACATCAAATTCTTTCTCGGCTTGTGTTTCACCTCAAGAAAAGAGGGGGCGGTAGAGAGCAGTTGCCTACGTTTGCAAAGTGTGTGCGCAAGGGTTAAAGAAAAAAAAACACGCCGCTAACATCAATGCAAAGTGCTTGAGCATTCATCCCAACATGCTTAGTGATCAATAAAGTTTAGAATCCATTATAGCCCCCCCCCCCCCTGCTCCCCCCCATCCGTCCTCGCATCATCCCTGAGTGCTCTTGGCATGCTGTGGGATGTCCCTGTGTTTATTAGTTTTGCAAGACATACTCAGCATGCTCAGTAATTATGCCAACGCCCCCACAACCCCCCCCCCCCCCAAACCACCACCGCACACTCCTATTTCATCTACGCACGCGTGCAAAAAAAAAAAAGCACACAAACACACCTGCCGCAATTAGTCCCGCCTCCGCCCTGTGGGAAATCAGTATATAAATAAATTACACGACCCTTAATAACAGTAATTGATGTGTCAGTGCAATAAGACGGCGGGTTAACAACCTGCAGTAGAACTCCCGCCTCAAGGGGGCAGGAGAGAGCGGGAGGGGGGGGGGCGGTCATGCTCGACGGCCGGCAGACGGATGGCGCTGCAGGATGCGTGAAAACGTGACCGACTCAGTGGACAAACACAAACATCCGCGTTTGGTTTCATCTGTGAAAGCTCCTGCAAAGGGACCAATAACCAGCCGTTTCTTTTGGCTGATAAATAATGCAGTAGGGCAACTATCCTTGTGAGACAATGGTGCATTCGCCACCAAGCGCATTGTTGGATTTTTGAGATCTCTTGGACTGGGAACAATCCAAGTAGGATTAACTTCATGTGATATTCTGCTAATTGTGGAAGATTCTTCTAATTGAGCTGGACTGTCAGGAACACATGAAATTCTTTTTAACAGATGTTACGGTCTAGTATAGGGGTGTCAAACTCATGGGGGAAAATATAAAAATCATGGTAAAATCATGGGATATAATTTTAAAAGTAATGCAAGTAATGGCAATTACTATATGTGTAAATTTTTGCTATGTGCCGGCCTGGTCCCAATTTACAGCAGTAGTCAATTGTTAATATATTGGTATTAAATGTCATGCAATTAAATAAGAATTTTCATGAGTTTTTTTTTGTAGTTCAAGATGCACTTGGTTATTCTTTTTTCTGTTTTGGACTAAGCTGTAACCCGTATAAACGCTGTAAAAAAAAAAAATAAAATAAAATATATATATATATATATATATATATATATATATATTAGGGGTTTTTTAGAACCATTACCGATTATTAGTTGTAAAGGGAGGCAGATAACCGATATTTACAGCCATTATTCATTTTGCAGTAAAAATGTAAAAATTGTCATAAAAAATAGAATAAGGCAAACACTGACCTTCATTGAAATGCCTCAAGCATGTTTATCAAAGCGCACAAATAAAAAATAAGAGCTCAAAGCCGGAAATAGAAATGCGACGTCGGCAAAACCTTTCCGTTACATGAACAAAACTATCATCGATCGAAACAACAATCGTTTAACAATATAGAGGAGGTGCTGCATTTAATATTGTTCGTAGCTATAACCAACATGGCCGCCTCCAGAGGATGTAATTAAAGGACAACTAGACCTATGATTATATTTAAAACATACTGTTGGTCGTGAAGAACACATTTATTTGCATCTTTTTGAAATTTTTATTAATTTAATTTATTCCTTTTAATTGAAAAACAGTGTAAATCTTGCACATTATCCATTTAAAACAATCAATTAAATATAGAAAATTTTATGGAAAAAAAACAAGAACATTTGTGAAAAAACTCCCATATACCGTCTTTCTAAAATGTTTTTTTCATGCTCAATTTTTGCTGCCGCACCTTATATGCTTGTGCGGCCTATTGTCTGGAAAATCCCGTACTTATACCATTTTTATTTTTATAGGTGATAATCGGCGTGAAAGGGTTCCCGCTTTGCAAAAAAAAAAAAAAAACAACCCAAAAAAAAAACCAAACTAATGTTCCAGTTAATTTGCTCTCAATTTGAAAGCGGGGTGTTCCAAAGCATCGAATAACATTCGCTCGTACCGCCATCACCTAATCCAATCTCAGGCTCTTTCCGAAATTCATTTCCGTACCCCCTTTGTCCACCCTCCGGTCTAGTCCCCAAACTCTCGGACTTTCCCGTCACGCTTGACGAGCGCTAGAGAAGAGCGCTCGTGACAGGAACTCGGGTGGGAGCGGGCGGGGTCAATTTGTCACCTGCCCGGTGTCCTTGTGATTTAAGCGGCATATGTGGGTTGAATCCACACACACACACTCTGCCTTGCAAATTCCCACCCGCTGGATCAAATGTGTTGGCGAGCGGAAGAAGAGGAGGGCCGTGCCAGCGTCAACAGATGCCTGCTGTTGCTAATCTGAAAGCGGTTATTTTCTTCCTTCCTCCCAGTGAAATCCTCACTTTGTCCTCCGCGCTGGGCTCGCGCAAACACTTTCCACCGGTTGGCAGCTTCCGTTTTTTTTTTTTTTAGTGCGCCGCCATTCCGAGTCAAGAGCCGCGGGGGAGAAGGGTCGGAGGTTTAGCCAGCCTCGAGTGCGCTCAACGTCCCGATGCCACCCCCCCCGACCCCCCCCCCCCCCCACCCCCGGGTCCCGCTTTTCATTCCTTTGGCTTGCCATGCTGCAATGCCCCCGACATCTGCTTATTCTCTTTGCGCGCGCGCCACCGAGGCGACACCTTTTTGCAAAGAAGAGAAAAATATCATCCCGCTGCGTTTTGACCTAAAACTAGCAGCCGCGGGGAGCCGCGATGGAAAAAAAAATGATAAGAAAGCTCATTTATCACCTTGACAGTTTTACTAGGCGTCCTAGCGCGGCTTCGGAACCCGCCGCCGCCGCCGCCGCCGCCGCTGCCGAGATTTCTCCATTTTAAGCGCTAATCAGTTTAAAATGAGTCCAGATGTCGCTGAAAAGCAGTCGGACGCCTGTGACTCATCAGGCCTTAATATTTCGCGGAATCGACGCGCTTATTTGATTAGAAAAACGAATTCCGATGCGAGGCACTCACATCTTCGCTTATTGAGCCAAGAGGACGGAACATGCGTTGAGAATGTCGGACTTGCGTAATCTTTGGATTTGAAATACAGTTTGTGGGTTTGGTGTCTTATTTTTATTTTATTTTTTTGTAATCTCACCGGAGAAGTATAACTGAGATATTGACACGTTTTGGTACTACTTAAGCTCAGGGGGGTCCAAAATTTTTGAATATGAGGGCCACATATACAATAAAAAACAAAAAACAAACAAAAAAAAACAAACGGAAAGATGCAAGGACTACGTACTTAAAAAAATTTTCCTTGAATTTACAAGTTAGCAAGCAAATATTTAATGTTTGTGACGATCACTCTGATTGGCTAGCAAATCCTCGAGAGAAAATTTTCCTTGAATTTACAAGTAAACAAGCAAATATTTAATGTTTGTGACGATCACGCTGATTGGCTAGCAAATCCTCGCGAGAAAATTTTTACTTTAATTTACAAGTAAACAAGCAAATATTTAATGTTTGTGACGATCACTCTGATTGGCTAGCAAATCCTCGCAAGAATTTTTTTACTATAATTTACTTGTAAACAAGCAAATATTTAAATTTTGTGACGATCACGCTGGCTGGCGATTGGCTAGCAAATCCTCGCGAGAAAATTTTTACTTTAATTTACAAGTAAACAAGCAAATATTTAATGTTTGTGACGATCACTCTGATTGGCTAGCAAATCCTTCCGAGGAATGTATTTAATTTACAAGTAAGCAAGCAATTATTTAATGTTTGTGACGATCACTCCGATTGGCTAGCAAATCCTCGAGAGAAAATTTTTACTTTAATTTACAAGTAAACAAGCAAATATTTAATGTTTGTGACGATCACTCTGCTTGGCTAGCAAATCCTTGCGAGAGATCGTAGTAGACCAGTCGTCCTCAAACGGGAGAACATGATATCGGACGTTATTATATATGATTATGTATATATCAATCGTAATACAGCACAATCTGACAACTGGCTAGCATATTACGATAAACAGCTCGCTCATTCAGCTAACCATTTAATCCATTCCGCTATCCGTCGTGCTTATTTTGTTTCCGTTCTTCTGTGTTTTGGTCATAGTGGTGATCTATTAAAATGTAAACACATTTTTGGCTGTCTAATGTACACCCCTGTAATTTTGTAGCGCCTTATGTAAACCGGCTAACGGCTACGGTATGTATCGCGCATTCAGATAAAATGTAATCTTCTTTTTTGCGTAGGTGGGATATTCTGGTAATTTTCGTTTTTTCCGAGTGACGAACTAAGCGGGCTAGCTAAACTCGCGCGGCGTTAGCGTCTACCCCATCTGAGCGTCGACCGACAGGCTCGGATGGCTCACCGTAACAAGGACGGCCAGTCATGAATGTCTCGCCATAAACACCCATTAAAGCCCCCGCTTGTTTGTAGTTATAATTACCGTTATAATATACAAAGTGCGGCGTAGCGGAACGCGAGGGGCAGTTATCGCGGTTAATTGCGAGTAGCTGCTCACGTCCCAGCCCCTGGCAGCAAAACCCACCCGGATGAGAATAAGACGAATCCGGCTCTAGTAAAAGTCTGAATGTTAAATCAATGTAAAGCCAATTGAAGCCGAGCCTGTTATATATAAACATGTCAGGCCGGCTATTAATAGCGCTCATCCGATAGCAATTATACGGAGACAATAAAATAAAGGCCGGGCGGCTGAGAGCCACTGGTGTGAGCTTCCGCCGACGCCTTTTTGTTGTCAAAGGCGGACGCGGCGCGAGGGAGAGGAAGGCAATTGAGATTAGCGCGGGCGGTTGGTCCTCAGGGAGCCGCCGGAGACGAGGGTCCCGCTTCCCTCCCTGTCCTCATTACCGCCAGACAAGGAAGTCGCCGGCAAAATCAATGGGAAAGGCTTAGGTGGTAATGCGGGCCGTGCCATTGCTTTTGTGCGGGGTTTTTTCTTCTTTTGTCTCCGAGGGAGTGTGTTTGGACTCGGGATTTCTGGCCCGATGACTCACTTTGTTTTATTCGGCCTCGAAGAGATGTAGCCGACTGGCTAGCGACCTGCGGCTCCGCAGTTGCGCGCGGCAAATTTATCCTACGTTGCGGCTCTCCGGGGTTCGGGAAAATAAATATTGCTCGGTTGGGATCGTCTACGGGCGTTACGAGCGACGCGTTTGAATCGCGGTCAATGACGTTTGCGCGATCGGGTGGTAGGGCGACATCTATAGGACGGGTTTGGTGCAACGAGGCACGAAGCCAGACAGCTGAACAGGAAATGGAAATATAGCGCGGCCTTCCAGATTAAAAGCACACATTTTCAGCTAATTCCTGAACATTCAAAACTAAAGCGCGTGAAGAATTGAGCAAGGATGGACTTAAATGTTGGGTCATTCTTCTAGTGCCCTTCCAGAGTAAAAGCAGGTATTTCAAAATAAGATAAAACAGGTACTGTAAGTAAGCAATACAAACTGGAGCGCTTGAAGAATTCTTATCTCATCTTAATGCCCACGGTTGTGAAGACAGATCGATTCAGACGGTGGTTCGGTCTGCTTGCTTCTTTTAATGAAAATAATGTTGCAACCTTAGGGGAATCAGTTGGTTGTTTTGCAGCTTTTGTTACCTTTCGCCTGCTGTTCGACTGCTGAAGCGATCCAAAAACAAACACGTCTAGACAGACGGCACAGCTGCAATTTTCACCGTAAATCCCTTGAGAAAGAAATTAATTCTTGAACGCTGTTTTATAAAATAGCGCGTAACCCTCCAATTTTTAATTAAGTCTAATGCCTAACAAATAGTCGCTTACCTTATCTTTGTTGCCAAAGAATACAGAACTACCACGTGTTTACCTGAGTTCGCAAAGTCCGAAATTAACATCGGAAACAGACCGCACGCACCGCAATGGATGAGCCTTGAGATAAGGTCAAGCTAGCGTTGCGCTCACCCAACTTTTGTCGTTACTCACGCGGCTATCTTTGCCGAGGGCATTGTTGCCATGGCGACTCGTAGCGGGACAGCCCGTGGCGCGGTCCGGCGTTCCTGGAAGAAAGAGCAGCGTCTCGGTGTTTATCGTCAACAAAGCGCCGCCGGCAAATAGACAGCTAGCTCGTCTCCTATGCCGTTCTTTGTTTGCCTTTGTTTACGCGGGTGAAAGTAGCAAACGCAACACATGCTAACGTAATGGCCCCGTGTTGCGCAGGAATTTCAACCCGCCTTGACTCCGGCGAGGTGTCGGCAAAATAAATAAAAAGAGCGGGAAAACAGATCAATACATATTTCAACAGCTTCTCCTGAAGCCAAGAGAGATTCGCACAAAGAGAGATGGAAGGAAGGAGAAGAGTAATTGTGCTCCGCGCTCTCATTGTCGGGAGTGCGCCGGAGATACGGGGATAATTACGGCCTAGCCTTTAACAGATCGAGTGAAAGGGTGGAGAAGAAGCGCTAACGAGCAGCGCATAGCAAACATGCTACGAGAGGCCCCCGCACTGTGACACTTCATAATAGTGCCTGAATAGAGCACATTCTGGTAATGATCTAACGCTCTTTCTGGTACCAGTAAAAACACTCTGGTGAGTATCCAGATTCTGGTCCCGTAAGACCATACTGAGTCCCAAATCTGTAAAAATGTTCTTGTCTGACTTTGGTAAGTTCTTTGGTAAGAACAATTTCCAGCCGTCACTGGGAGATAAGTGAAGAAACACGCACAAAGCTTAAGCTAGCAGCGATAAACCAATCGGAGAACATTACCTAATATGTGACGTACATAAGCTGCCAACGAGAAACCAATCGGAGAATATTTTGGATTGCTTACAGTAGGTATGCTGGAAGCGATAAACCAATGAACAAACCTTGCGTATTACGTGTAGTATCTATGCTTATCACGATAAATCATTCCGAGGAATTATTTTGTGTTTCTATACGGAGGTGACTTGCCATTTGTGAAGGGTAGTTAGCAATTGGTAGATCATAGAAAAATAAGAAGAATGTTTGCGAACTACTGGTCTAGATTTGACCGATGGTTCGCAAACATTTTTTCGCCAGGGGCTAGTTCATTGTAGTGGCTTTTTTTTTTTTTTTTTTTTAAACCTAATAGAGATTTTCCTAGCCTATTCTGTTAGCTAGCTTTAACATTCAGGTAACTGTTTATTTAGTTATTTTTTTCCGAGGAATGATTTATGATTATTGCTGTCAGCAATAAACGGAGACAATGACGTCATACGCACATATGCTGGTCACGATAAATTAATCAGCGAAGATTGCGCGATACGTTCAAATACGCACCCTGCTAGCGATAAACCAATCAGAGAACATTATGTAATACGTATGCTGTCAGCATTAAACCAATCAGACAAAAAGACGTAATACGTTCCGCACATACGCTGGTCACGATAAATCACTCAGCGAACATCGCGTTCAAGTACGTACGCTGTCAGCGATAAACCAATCAGAGATTATGTATTGCGTACAGTATGTATGACGGAAGCGATAAACCAATGACCGAAGTTTATCTATTACGTATACAGTAGTACCTACGCTGGCCACGATAAATCAAGAAAATTACGTAATATGTACACATTCATTGGAATATGAAGCAGCATGTTTCTAAATTGTTATCGCGACAGAAAATTGTGTGCCTCTATTTTGTGTTTTATATGGACGTGACTTGCCATTAGTGAAGGGTAATTAGGTAGATCATTGAAAAATAAGAAGAATGTTTGCAAACTACTAGTCTAGATTTGACCGATGGTTCGCAAACATTTTTTCGCCAGGGGCCAGTTCATTGTAGTGTTTTATTTTTATTTTTTTTTTAACATAATAGAGATTTTTTTTTCAGCCTATTCTGTTAGCTAGCTTTAACATTCAGCTAACATTTTTTTGTTGTTAATGGTCCTGCACATATGTGAGAGATGGTTACTATGTGGTATGGGAATAATTGCATCCCGGGCTTAAATAGAGAGCAAAAGGGTAGCGAAGAAGCAACGCTTTTTGCTGCACTAACGAGCAGCGCATCGCAAACATGCTATGAGAGGCTAAGGCCACACTCTACGGCAAGTCATAATAGCGTCTGTAAGAATTCCGTGCATTATTCTACTTCCCGCTAGCCACTGAGGGTACTTGGCATTAAGGATAATGAGTGCGGGACCCAAAAAAAAAAAAAAAAAATGATGGGAGCTTGATATTGAGGCTGGCATGCACTGTTGAGAGGGGAAAAAAAAAAAAAAAAAATTAAAAGAGGCAGATGGCGTGAGGAATAGCGACGCAACAGGCGGCCATAGCGGCTGATTGATTTTGCAGGTGTGTGCTGCGTTCAGGGTCATAGACTCTGCGCTTTGGAGCTGAGGGCATTAGCATTTTAGCTAACAATAACATAGCATTAATTGATAGATAATACAAGGTCATTTCTTGCCTAGTTTTCGTAATTTTGTTTTGTAATACTGTACATCTCGACGGTCACTCTAGTAGCCTTTGAAAATTGTTTAGCATAGCGTCTAGCTAATAATAGCATCTCATTAATAAACACATAATACATGGTCATTTTTTTCCCCCTTTGGTCATTCCAGTGAAATTTTGTTTTAGCTAACTATAGCATAGCATTAATTGACAGATAATACAAGGTCATTTCTTGCCTTGGTGTGTTTTTTGGGTTAGTTTTTGTAATTTTGTTTTGTAATACTGTACATCTCTACGGTCACTCTAGTAGCCTTTGAAAATTGTTTAGCATAGCGTCTAGCTAATAATAGCATCGGATTAATGAACACATAATACATGGTCATTTTTTTACCCCCTTTGGTCATTCCAGTGAAAATTTGTCGTTTAGCGTTTTATCTAACTATAGCATAGCATTAATTGACAGATAATACAAGGTCATTTCTTGCCTTGGTGTGTTTTTTGGGTCAGTCTTTCGTAATTTTGTTTTGTAATACTGTACATCTCTACGGTCACTCTAGTAGCCTTTGAAAATTGTTTAGCATAGCGTCTAGCTAATAATAGCATCGCATTAATGAACACATAATACATGGTCATTTTTTTTCCGCCCTTTGGTCATTCCAGTGAAAATTTGTCTTGTAAAATATATCTACTAGATACAGTCGTTCTAGCAGACTTTGAAACTCGTTTAGCGTTTTAGCTAACAATAGCATAGCATTAATTGACAGATAATACAAGTTTATTTCTTGCCTCTGTGTGTTTTTTGGGGTCAGTCTTTTGTAATTTTGTCTTGTAATATATCTGTACTGTAGTAGAAGTCTTTCTAGCCGCCTCCGAAAATTGTTCCTGCTGCTAACAAGAACACTAAATGTGGACATGACACATTGTCATCCGACACAATTTTGTAGCTGTAATAAAACGTTCCTATCAATGTTGCGCCGTGAGTCTAGTCATTGCTCAGGCAGCAGCTCTTTTAAAAATTTTGATGAGATTGTACATCTAACCAAGAGCTTTTTTTTTTATTATAGCTGAAGATGCTGCAGTGCCAGTTTGATCTTGATCTTAGCTTATCTTAACTCCCATGTCAGTATCATGTACGATTGTATCTCTAGGAGCAGTAGTCAGCACGCGGACAGCCAATCTTTCACTGACTCTTTTTTAATAGCATAGCAAAGGGTCCTTAAGTGAAAATGCCAGTTTTATTGACATTATAAAATGTACGATGTTACGGGCTACTCTTACAAAATTTGTAATTATAAAATAGTGTTTGTTTGCTAACAATCTGATTTTTTCGCTTCATTTTTATATTTTCCCGCTAATAGCAAAAGTCAGATGTACTGTATTTTCCACTATAAGGCACACATGAAAACCTTAAATTTTCTCCAAAGTTGACTGCGTTTTCTTATCCAGTGCACCTTATACATTGCATTTATTCTTAATTTCTGATTGAAAAGTTTGACTGACTTTTCTTATTGTTTTGTCAACATTCCCTTTAGCGCAGTGGGTGCGTAGCGTAACCTTAGCCGCTACTAGCTTCTATTCTATGCACCATATATTTCGGTGCACCTTATACATGAAACCAGTTCGAGAATAAGCCATTCATTGAAGGTCCGCCTTATAATCCGGTGCGCCTTATAGTGTGGAAAATATGGTAAATATGTAAAAAATTTTGGTTCACAGTGCATTTAAAGGGGCATTTAATAAAGTTATAATGATGTTCATACTCGTCATATGTATTTGTGTTACTAATAGTTGATTAGGTGTCATGTTTATGCAGTTGTATGTTGTATGTTGTAGTTCCAAGTTGTCAGAACATCGGTGGGTCTCACCTCTAGTAGCAGACTAGTCAGCACTCGAGCAGCCTTGACTCGGCGTCCATGAACTCGTGCGTTGTCATTGCTGCTCACTGGTGACGCACACTGGCATCTGCTGTAATTTTGTGGCTGTAATAAAATGTTCATGCTGCACAGTGGGTCTCGACGGTACTTGGGCTACCTCGGCTGATCTTTGTTCGGAGAAACTTTCAGAGTTTGTACAGTACATCATAGCAAGAGATCTTTTGACTTTTTAGCTAAAGAGGCCATTGCGCTAATTCGAATTGCAGTCAATGACGTTTGCGTGACAGGGTGAGAGGGTGACATCTGCAGGGCGTGTTTGGTTCGACGGGACACGAAACGTGATGCGAGACAGCCGATCAGTTTCAGGAAGGTAAAAACCGGAAATGGAAATAAAGCGCGGCCTTCCAGATTAAAAACACACTTTCAGAGTAAGTTCGCAAAATAAATCTCATTTTAATGGCCCTGCGTGTGAGCAAGGATGGACGCAAACGTTGGGTCGAACTGCTTGTTACGTTTTTGGTTTCAAGAAAATAACTATCTTTCTTAGCACAAACGCCACTAAGAGCAAAACGACGAACGGAGAAGATAAACAGGAAATATAGCGCGTCCTTCCAGATTAAAAGCAGGTATTTCAAAATAAAATAACAGGTTAGTAAACAATGCAAATCTGAAGAATTCAATACAGAATAAACCTCATATTAATACAGCTTTGAGAACATGGATGGATTCAGACGTTTGTTCGGTCTGCTTGCTTCTTTTTAATGAAAATAATGTGACATAATCTTGGTTAACAGAATCTGCTGTAATATATATATATATATATATATATATATATAAACATTATTTCAGATGTAATAAAGTGTTTGCGGCTCCCAGTGTTTGTGGAAAATGGATGAAATTGGCATTTTGGATGTTAAAGGTTGAAGATCCCTGCCCTAGAGGTTAATTTGGCGCATAAGCGCCTTTTACAAAGTAGTATGACGAAAGAAGGGCTTTTGATTTTAAATGGCTGCAAAAAAGCAGAGAAACAGTTGTAATTTTGGGCATGTAATAAAATGTTCCGCGCGTCACGCTGTGCCGAATCTTTTCCCCGCTCAAATTGCCTCGACTGATCTTTTCACAAACTTTCAGAGCTTGTATATCAAAGCACGCTCTTTTGGTTTCTAAACGACGATCCAAACGTCTGAGATTTGTTATAAAACACTGCCGCTTACACTTTTACACCTTAATTATATTATATATATATTTTTTCACACTAAAAACACTGAGAATCTGGATGTTAGGTGTGATTTTTATCAGACATTTGTGCCAGCTTGCGTTAGTTCTTTTAATTGGCTTTGAGAGGAGACTCACGCCGCGCTATTGTTTTGTGGTATTTTTGCTAATTAGATCCCGGGTTGGATAGCGCTAAAAACCCGAGCCGCTCTTTCCAGTGAAATTCCATTAGTGCTTTGACGCGGATCGCTCCGGGTTCCAAAACATTGTTCAAGAGACTCCGAGGATTGCTCCGACGCGCAGTTTGCTGTTAAAACAACATCACAAATTGCACTTGTTGAATCCTTGCCGGCTACGTTTCAGCAATGACGCCAATTAAAACGCTTTAGCCTAGCGTCCTTGGAGATGTTGCTCTTAGCTATGTGTGGTCGTAGCATTGCAACATGGCGCTATGTTTCCCATCTGGGGGGGGGGTAACAAATGTGTCCGCATGACCTTTTACACAGTTATTGGACCACTGCTGCCGTTAAGGAATAATGAAAGTGTCAGCTAAGGGCAATTAGCTGCTTAATGTCGGGCAACTGAGTGCTAATACGCCATCTTTTCGCTGACGGTTCAATAATGTTCGTAGCAGGGTCTGAAAGAAGTGACCATGTTATTGACTTTGAATCCTGTTATGTAAAGTACGATGTGGTTAAAAGGTCTTCAGGACGTAGCCTGTAATGCTAGCGTTAGCGTTTACAAGAGACGTGAAAACTTCTGTAACTTCGGCTCATTAGCATGGATGTTAGCAGCAGAATGTATCGTTAACGTAAGTAATGTCGATCTTTTTGAATCTATATTAGCAATTGCAATTAGCAAAAAAATGTACGAAATGCTTTAATTAGCTGCATTACTTAGTAGTAGTGACTTTTTGCCGCCTTAAAATTAGCCACAATGATAATCACATTTTAACCTAAAAAAAAAAAAAAGTGAAATTAGCACCGGTGACATGCACTGAAATTTCTGCCAAGGACATTGACAACAGTATCATTGACATTGGAATTGTTAGCATTAGCATCAATGACAGGAGCGCTATCAAAATTAGCATTAACATTAGTACTCGCACCTTTAGTACCTTTAAAATTTGTGGTATTAACATTGACAATAATATTAGCACTGAGAAGATGAACTTCCTGACGTCCATAACCCTTATGAAGAATTACTGTAGTCACATTAATAAAGAGCAAATTAGCTTTAGCGGTGCTAATGTTGACAGCAACAACATTAGCGCAAATAATTTCACTCTATTAACATTAGCATCGATGATATTAGCAGAATTAATATTACCTTCATTTCAGTCAGCGTCATCAACATGGGACTAGCGGCGCTATCACTGTTGACATTAATGGCCTTAAGTCTTCGTAAAATTAGCACTAGTTGATATTAGCAACATTAACTTTATCCCCATTGAAATTAGCCTCATTACCATGAGTGGAATCAATGTTAGTTGCGCTAACTTTAGAGACCTCACCAGAAGGTGGAGTAAATTTAACACTGTCATTAGCGTAATTGACATTAGCGACATGAACAAACAACATTGACGTTGCTGTAACTTTAGGGCTATTGAAAGTGTCACTACCCGTTTTGGTGCTCAGGAAATAATTGTCACCAAAAGAAAATCATCATCCTTGCATTTATAATTAGAGTATTCAACAGCAGTTGCATTAATGCTAGTTGCTGTAATTTTAGCCCCGTTGATGTTAGCGTTAATAACTTAGGTGTTATAGAAATTAGCCTTAATGTCAGTGCTAGTAAATTAGTAGCTTAAACATTAGTGTTTGTACGTTTAGCACCCACAGACATTAGTGGGATTTAAATTAGTGTCATTAACATTGACATAGGCAGTAACTTTAGCCCATTTATGTTATTGTTACCATTAGTGGTTTTAGTGTTAAAGAAATTAACTTTAGACCTTATCATTAGGAGTATTAATATTGCTACCATTAAATTAAGATAGTAAAAATTAACAACGGAAATAATGGGATTGCACAAGTATGCACACCCTCTTATAACCGGGATGTGTTCAGAATCAACCAATCACATTCAAACTCCCGTTTTAAATGGGAGTATAAACCTGTCACCATTTAAAGGGCATGTGATAAACCCCAAATGAATTTCAGGTTTTGTTCTCGGCTTTTCCTGACATTTTTTTTCCCTTGCTTTCTGACAGACTCCTGAAGTATTTTGCCAACACTGAGTGTTTAGAATTTCTTCCACCTCTTCCTAGGCCCCAGTTCAATGTCTGAAAAAATGACCCCAAAGCATTATGCTGCCACCACCATGCTTTATAGTATGTATGGGGTTTAACATACGTCTTATATTTGGATAGTTAGACAAAAAAGTATACAATTTTTGACTGGGGGGGGAGCAACAAAAATTAATTACATAACCAATCACTTGTACAAAATGGCCGTTCCACCAGGGGGTCACAGGGTTGAGAATCCAGGTCCATCAAAATTGATCAGGGTCAAAATCCAGTGGCAAACGCCTTATAGCAAGCACGCTTGGCCTCTTTTTTTTCTGTCGCACTGTTCAATAACTGCCGCTTGATGTTGTGGGGGCGCTCAACTGAAATCACTGCTTGCAAGCAAAAAAAACAAAATGACAAATAGCGGTTAACCCTTGTGCATTCTTCTAGAACACAGGTGTGGAACTCCAGTCCTCGAGGGCCGGTATCCTACATGTTTTCAAACCTTTTCCCTCAAAAACACCTGATTCAAATGATTGGGATCATTTCGAAGCTCCCGCAGAGCTTGCTAATGAGCTAATTATTTGAATCAGGTGTGTTGGGGAAAGAAAACCGGAAAACATGCAGGATGCCGGCCCTCGAGGACTGGAGTTCCACACCTATGTTCTAGAAGGAACTACCCTCTCGTTAATTTTACCAATATGGTTGGTACTTGCTTTTGAGGGTGAGATTACTAATATTTTTAATGTTTTTTTTTTCTTTTAAACCACTCAAAATGTTCAGTGGCATGAAATCCATCCATACATATCTAGTTTTTATTTTTGTATGTACCCCTCTATCCTCCAGGGCATTATATATCAAAAAATGTGACATCATAATGAATTAATAACGAGGAACTCGCAAGTTGGGTCACTTGTAAGTCGAGGTAACTGCACAATAATCCGGGTGGATAAAGCAGGCCTTATCAGAGTTAGCGTCCCTGATTAAGTGCCGGTTGTGGTCGAGGAGGCGGGGGAGTTCCACCTTTGCATTGTTTACTTCATCAAGCCGGCCGACGACCACTTTGGCTGGCGCTTTTTTTTTTCTCTTCCCGGCTCTGACAAGCATAATCACAATTGATCTGTATTCCGGCGGGGGGAGGCGGCTCAATCAGACGTGACAAATGCGGGCAGACAATGCAGGTGTTTTCTTCATCAGCCCGACGTCGTCCATCCTCGCTTCAATCCATCACAATCAGGCCGTATTGACGCAACCGAGTTTCGATTAAGATTCTTTTTCTCTGCCTTCTCTCTTATAGCGGTCCAAGATAAAACTTTCCTCCCGTTCGCAATAATAGAAAAGTCATTCTGCTGGTGCCATTGATTTGACATTAATTATAATTGGCGTTAGACTCTTGACCTGCGGGTTAATTTAAAAGGCCCATGTGTCATATAGGCTTCGCAGTCAATCATTTACACCCCAAACCCATAGGGGGCACTGTGTTATCTCAGCTTTGACTTGACAAAACAAACATTGCTACTGGGGGAGGAACAGCTGTTTTTTTTTTTTCTTTTTGGCAATCTTTAGCGATTGTTATTATAGGGCATTATTGTTTTTTTTGATACATATAAATAAAATAATAAATACATAAAATTATTAATAAATAAATAAAATTATTTCACCAGTCATCCATCTTCTGTTTCACTTTATATTGACATTATGTGCTATATGAATTATATTGATAATTTATACATTATGACTCTTGTAAAATGTACTTGTAATAATGACTAAGAATTACTAATTAAAAACATAATTTTTCTGGTCACTTCCTGTCTTAACTCTACAATATTATACTCGGGTCAAAGTTGTGACGCGTTTTATCGTTTATCAGCTTTTGCCGTCTACCAACAGACGGCATAATTTCTCCAATGACATGAAAGTAATGCATATAAATTGACGGCGGGCTACGCGTTGATGAGAGTTTCGAAAAAAAAAAAAAAACGGGTTGAGACTTTGGGCGTGGCCGTTCCAAATGAAGATGGCGGAGACAAACGTGCGCCATATGGCGCAGGGCGGCGCCTGCGTCGGCGCTCGCTTGTTTTATTTATTAGCCGTGCCACATTCATTTCATGCCTGCGTTCCTCCACCTGCATCTTTACTCGCCGATAATGAATTCTCGCAGGGCCCCGGCGAGGACAAAGAATCAATCAATACAAGAGATTAACAAGTGATTAAGTCCATATTTGACTTTTGCACAAGTTGAAACTTTTTATTGGGTTCCTACTCGACTTTTTGATGCCGTAATATTTTTCTTTGCGGATATTCCTACTCGGAATACAAATGGATTTTGCTATAAACTGCAGCTGCAAATCGTATCAGGCATATTGACATCATCAACAAAATAAGATGCTAATGCTAATGAGATTTAGTGTCCTCATTAGCTGTTTGTTGCTGTCGATTCGAGGTTAATGTGGTTTAGTTTTAATGGTTACAATTTTAAAGCTGTCATTTGTTTTGGGGGTATGCTAAAAAAGAGCTAGTGGCTAATGCTAATAGAATTTTACTAGCATGTTTCTTCGAGAACAGTGTATTTAACCCACACAGGATGGAAACTATACACTTTTTTTTCCCCTAATTTTGTAAATACTTGTAAAGGCGTAATTGTTAGTTATTTTATGAGTATTTTTTTTCCTTCAACCACTCAAATTGTTCAGTGGTATCAGTTCTATTCATACATATAGGTTAAATTTATTAACACCCACCAAAAAATTGAAAAATGGTATGCTCTGTCTTTTTAGCCTGTGCAGTGACAATGACACTAACTGGTCTCTACCACCACCTACTGTCTTGAGGTGAAACACAATTCAAGAATTTTCAGTTTGCTGACATAGTTTGACCGCCGCTCAACGGAATGTTGCAAAAATCACAGCAAAATCAATGTCTTAAATCCGATTAAAATACATCTCAAGAATTGTAATTCTAATGGTTTTATACGGTTCAAAATTTGGACGACGATCATTTTTGTACACAAAATCTTGCACATCCAGCTGCAATCACATAGAAATCATCGAAATCGTTGCAGTTTGAAATTTTACCTGTTTTAATCATCTGCTGGAAAGTTCAGCTCTCTATCTATCTATCTATCTATCTATCTATCTATCTATCTATCTATCTATCTATCTATCTATCTATCTATCTATCTATCTATCTATCTATCTATCTATAAAGATAGTTATCTAAAAAGCTAGCTATATAGCTATCTAGATAGCTAGCTATCTAAAAAGCTAGCTATATAGCTATCTAGATAACTAGTTATCTATCTATCTATCTATCTATCTATCTATCTATCTATCTATCTATCTATCTATCTATCTATCTATCTATCTATCTATCTATCTATCTATCATATATATATATATTTGTCAAAACCCCATCACCAGAGACACCAGTGCACTCAAAGCTGTTTTTCCTCAATTCTCCAATGAGCCACAAACGGGCAGCTAAAAGATTCATGCCTGTGGACTTTGGGCCATTAAAGAAGAATCTGGAGAGAGAGGCTCCTCATAATGAAATCAAGTATTTATGAAATGAATTCTCACACCTGTTTGTTGATATATTAGCTCAGTGTTAGCTCGGTGTGGGCTTTTCAGGGCCGCCTGCTTAATTATGCTCCGGTGAGGTGAAGCAGAGTGGACATTTTTTCCCGAATGAGATGGGAGTAAACCGGCGTCATCGTGAAATTTGGTTATTAACGTGCAGCCGCTGTGTAATAATAGATGGAATATTTTGAGCTAATTTGAGTTTTTCCTCACACTATATCAACTATTGTTCAATCGCCCGAAATTGAGATTTTATTTAAATTTTTTGGAATCGTTTTATTTACAGTAAACTCCGCTATTCATGCGGGATGAGGATTGAACCCTGGAGCGAAATCACAAATAGCCAAACTAATGCAATGGATGCCCTCCAAGGTGACAAAGCAGCCAAACGCGTGTTAAACAACGTGAGAATGCGATCCAGACGCCGTGTGACCATTCCCAGCCCCAATCAATAACTAATCTTGAGGTCAGTGCGTTTGTTTTATGGCTGCTCTGGTGTTATTTCTTGAAATGAACTCTTGCAGTCAATCACATGACACCTAATGGATTTTGTTAGCCCGTGTCTTGCTTTGAAAGAACATTAGGGCCACTTTGCCAAGGTTCGGAGATGAACTGGTCCGAGAGAAGTGAACCAGCTATACTTGGACTGCTAAATCTTAAACCCAATGAACTCTTTCAGTGCCATGGACGAGAATTCTCGTCTTTTAAAAAGGTAATAACAATAATCAATAACAGAATTCTTGTCAAATACGTTTTTTTATGGAGGGTAGCTGACAACCTTGACTAATGTTTATCTATTAATTCAATTGAGCATTGCAGTGCTAACTGTTACCATTGGATGGCAGTGTTTCCACTCATACAACATAGCTATTACCTACATGCAATTCAAAGTAAGGAATGGAAGTCAATCTTTCATATGATACCACCCATATTTACATAGACATAGTACACAATATTTCGTCGACTTTGAAAGACGAGTGAAAATGCTAAATATACTGGCCATCTCTAGCAGTGATTCTCTGCCTTTTTTCAGCGCTGTACCCTCTTTGAAATATCTTTTCGGCCAAGTTTATTTTAATTGATTCGAATGGACCAGAAGAACGCCTGAAGAGGGAGGCAAAACATCATAAACAAAGCCAACCCCACAAGTCATGAGAGTTTTTGATGCCGTAAAGCGGGAAAAATTGCATGAGGAGGGGCCAAAATAATTTAGTATTCCACTTCGTAACGTGAAAAAAAAAAGTAAGCCTGGGACGCCTTAACCTGGGGGCGGGAGGGGGGGGGGGATTCTAGTGCCACTTTGGGACCTTGCCGGGTAGAAGTTGCTTAAATATTTAGTCGTTTGTGTTTTGTCTATTTTGTGTGGCCATAAAACAGGATAACACTAATTACTAAGCTTGCTGATTTAATTGCAGAACCTTTGTTTGGATTGGAAAAAAAAAACAAAACAAAAAAACAAATACCTTGAAATGTTAAACACACACGGGGGGGATACAAACAGCCTCAAATCTGCGCGATTCAAAAAGCATCGCGGCCAAGTAAACGCCAGCAGCAATCTTTAATCAAGTCTTGCATCTATTTTTATTTATTTATCTTTCAGTCATAATGTGGAGTCTTTTTGTCAGCTTTTGACGTTGGCCTCCTTCAGCGCGATAACCTGCAGACGCGGCGATCATCGCCGCCGATAATCGGCGCAATCTTTTCCCAACGCTAATTTCCAGCTTTGCGCACACGCCAGAGTCGGCGTGTGTGTGCGTGTTTGCGTGCGTTTGTGTGTGTGTTTACTCCAGCGAAGCAGTGGGGATAATCCTTTCTTTCACTGCCTTTGATTCTCTTCACGGTTCCCCTTTTTGTACATAATCTGCAACAAACTGCGGTACAAAATACAGCAAAATATATCATTATGTGTTTTAGACTGCTTTAGTCTCGTTTGATTGGCTGCGTGTAACTGATAGTTAGCCGCATAGCATTATTTTTAATAGGCTAACAACAATCATGCGGATTATACGTGGATCTTGGAACAGACAAATATTATTTATTGTTGTTATTATATGTTATTGTCAACTGTTGAATGGCCAATTCAAAAGACTATGAGGCGGCTAGCGTAGCTTTTTCCACTGCCTGATTTGAACTTTTTTTTTTTTCTCCACATCTTCCATGTATTTTCAGATTCATATTCTGTGGTTTAAAAAAACAAAACAACAAATACTTGGAAAGAAATAAAAGTGCCTTTAGATTTTTTTTTTAAACAAATACCGTATTTTCCGCACTATAAGGCGCACCGGATTATAAGGCGCACCCTCAATTAAAGACAGTTTAAAACTTTCTCCATATATAAGGCGCACCAGATTATAAGGCGCACCCTCAGTTAATGAAATATTTTCAAACTTTCAATCACAATGTAGTAATACTCAAAGTAATAACAATAAAAACTCAAATAATAACTCTTAACTTTCAATAGCAAAACAAGTCAATGTCAATATGAGCAACCTTGTTCAACTGTAAACACAGAAAAGAAACAGGTCAAGCTTACTTTATCACTTCATTCCCTATCTACGGATCCCAATCTCAATATTGATCCATATATAAGGCGCACCTGATTATGAGGCGCACCCTCAATTAAAGACATTTTAAAACTTTTTCCTTATATAAGGCGCACCGGATTATAAGGCGCACCCTCAGTTAATGACATATTTTCAAACTTTCAATCACAATATAGTAATACTCAAAGTAATAACAATAATAACTCAAATAACTCTAAACTCTCAATAGCATAATAACTCAATGGCAATATGAGCAACCTTGTTCAACTGTAAACACACAAAAAAACAGGTAAGGCTTACTTTATCACTTCATTCCCTATCTACCAATCCCAATCTCAATATTGATCCATATATAAGGCGCACCTGATTATAAGGCGCACCATCAGCTTTTTCAAAACATTAAGGCTTTTAGGTGTGCCTTATAGTGCGGAAAATATGGTATATTCATTTTAAATGAATTGAAATGACTATTGCGGCTCACATATCTTTATCCAGTCCCTAGTTTATCTCTTTCTTTGGGGTGGGGGTGCAGATTGAAATAACTATGCAGAGGGATTTTTTAAAAGACAGTAAAAAGTCCCTTGGATGAAATAATGGTGTAATTCTCGATTCAAACGGCTCTCTGGTTTACTATGGGATTTTTGACAACAACAAAAAAAACCCTTGAAGGAAATTAAGCTGTTTTTTATTCATGGCGGTGTGTGTAAATTTAGAGGATTCAGAGGGTGGCATAGTTTTATTTAGAGCCTGCATTTATCTGTGTCAGATTTTTTTTTAAGTATCTGATGTAGTTTGGGATTTTAAGACAACAAAAAACAACTTGGAGACAATATCATTGTGTTTCTACATTTTTTTAATTGTTGTTTTTTTAATGCATGATTTAAATTATTATCTAGGTTTGTTTTGGGATTTTCTGACTGTGGGTGTCGCATAGCTTTTTCTAGAGACTGCATTTATCTGTTTTTTTTTTTGTTTGTTTGTTTTTGTTTTGGAAGGACAGCAAAAAATCCCTTGGCAAGAATAAGTGTACTTTTTTTTTCTTTTTTTTTTCTTTTCAAATGGCTGATTTAAATGACTATCCAAAAAGCAAAACATTGCTATTCACAGCCTGAATATCGCTGGATTAGCTTTGGGTTTTTGGAAGTGAGCGAAAAAAAAATCCGAAAAAAAAATCCTGTGAGGTTTTTTTTTTTTTTTTTTTCAGATGACTATTGAACTGAAAAATTAAAGCTAATTTTGGGGCGTCATATTCGTCAGATCCTTCTTAAAATCCCCAGAACTCAATTCTTGGGCCTCTTGTTTGATCGACAAGAAACGACAGCGTCCGAGGAAAAACTACCAATTGCACTCACACGCACTTACATGCACCGTATGTAATCTTCGCATACGCTTCTTTTCTGGGCTGACAAAGTAACAGGTCGATATGAATTGTGTTGAGTTGAAAGAGGGACCAAAACCAATCATTTCCCTCAGAGATGAAAAAAGTGTCCTTGTTTATTTTTGCGACAGATTCAAATGATTTTCTTGATGGTCGCGCGGTCTGTACGCATCGATTTTGCGAAAAACACAAACATTTTGCTTTCAACCTGTCTGGATGAAAAAAAAATAAAATCATGTCACTAAATTCCACAGAGAGCCGTTAGACTTTTCTATAAATAATAATGTCCAGCGGGCAAGTACACATCTACACAATTTTGCTCACGCGCATGCCGCGGGAGTTCGACCGGCGGAAAAATAAATCAGAGCGGGAATAAATTGCTCGTCTGCGCCCGCCTGCTTGATCTCTTCCCGTGAAGAGAAATTGAATTAAAAAAAAAAAATTCCGTTTGATATCTGCTGTATAAAAGCATCAGACTTTGTCAACATGTTTCCCGGCGCCGCCGTTTTCCACCCCCTCGGAAAGTCATTTTTGCCCCCCCCCCCCCCCTTTCGTCTTTATCCTCCGCCGTCTGCCGCGGGCCCTGTGGAGAATTTGCCTGAATTACCTGTCATAGCGGCGGCAACGTGTAAATAAGGCGTTTTTTTTTCCCGTCCTCGGCCAATCTTGCGCGAGTTGAAAACCGCCCCGCCTTGATCTGATGCCTTTGGCCCGGTTTTTCTCTCCTCCTCGCCCTTAACCTCAATCTCTTAGCGTCCCTTTCTCCGGCGGCGGCGCGGCAGGGGGAGCCTCTTTGTGCTTTCTCTTTAAGTTGGGAAATGAGTTTGTTGCTGACTCGGTAGGAGACGCGGCGCGCCCGGATAGAGGTCATTGACTACCTGTCATTTAGCTCGGGGGGCTTAGTGAATTAGAAATAGCAGGAGGGAGAGTGTGTGTGTGTGCGTGTGTGTGTGTGTGTTCCAAGTGTCATGTTTGTTAGGCCTAAAGGGTGCGAGCAACTAAAATCCAATAAGTGGAGACAGGAATGTAGTGGAGCGAGTGATAAGCACGTGGAGAAAATGCGCCAAACTTCCCTACCAATCAGATCGCAGGGTCTTGGGATGCATGTCACTGGCTCAGTGTTACGACTGCTAATTTGTGATGGGTGAGATACATTTGTGCTCATACGTTTTACATAGCTTTGGGATGTGTACACTTATGAGCACAATTGTGCTAATAAATTGACTTACATTATGTGCACAACTGCATTTCTGCTAGCTAGTAGTGAATTCTGATAGAAACCCTGGAGGTGTGTTAATGAGTGAGTTTACATCCGTGAGTGTGAACTTGAGCTCAACTGTACTCATAAGTTTATTTTGTTTTGAGCTCAGATGTCTGCCAACTTGTAATGGGTGATATACTATTATGCTCATGTTTTATATAGCTTTGGGATGTGTAAACACGAAGCACGATTGTGCTCATAAATTTACATACATTATGTGCACAACTGCATTTCTCCCAGCTAGTAGTGAATATTGTTATACGCCACAGAGGTGTGAGAATATGAGCATGCTTGTTTTTGTGAGTTTACATCCGTTAGTGTAAACTGGAACACAACTATACTCATAAGTTTACATTTGTTATGATAACAACCACAATCTACTCATAAGTTTACACATTTTATGAGCACAATTTTAATCTAAATCTCTTGTTTTTGTGAGTTTACATCCATTAGTGTAAACTTGAGCACAACTGTACTCATAAGTTCATTTTATTTTGAGCGCAGATGTCTGCCAACTTGTAATGGGTGAGATACAGTTGTGCTCATATGTTTTAGATAGCTTTGGGATGTGTAAAGTTATGAGCACAATTGTGCTCATAAATTTACATACATTATGCTCACAACTGCATTTCTCCCAGCGAGTCGTGAATACTGTTATATACCACAGAGGTGTGTGAATGTGAACTTGCTTGTTTTTGTGAGTTTACATCTGTTAGTGCAACCTGAACACAACCATACTCATAAGTTTACATTTGTTATGAGTGGAACTGTCTGCCAACTTGTGATGGGTGATGTACAATTGTGCTCATATGTTTTACAAATCTTTGGGATGTGTAAACTTATGAGCAAAATATAAATGTGACTTTTTTTGGTCCGTCATTCGTCAGGCGCTGGTCTACTTCTTTCTGCACTCATGACACACAGAATCATACTAATTCTTTTTTTCTCTTGTTTTTTTTTTTTTTACTTACACTTAAAGTTTATAGTTCTAAAGTCACACTGCAATTAAAACACAGCACAGCTATATAAGTGTAACACGAAAACCAAGCCAGCTAAGGAGTTTAACCTCATGTTATAATACAAACATATAATATAACACTTATAATATAATACATACAATACAAAACATCATGTTTATTAACCCGCATCTGAGGGACTGCAGGTGGACGAGAGTGCAATTAGCAATCATGTCCACCGGATGGAATTATTATTATCAGGCTTTACATGAAACTCAAAATGGTGGAAGGATTAGATGTTGTTGAAGATCTGGCTAGCAACAGAGTCCAACCGTGCGCGCGAATGAACGTTTATGAAGTGAGGTCATTACACTTAGTACCTTTTTTTTCCACCCACCGCCGTTTACTTAATGCAGGCTTTTACTTGAGGAAATACTGTATTTTTATAGAGTGGGTAGGGTGTATCCTTTAAATAAGACTCCATGGAAAAAGAATCAATACATACTTAAATGAAGACGCTCCTAAGGGGGACGTTTTATTGCCAATAAATTGAGTGTCTGAAATCCTCACTCCTTTTATTCATACCGCGCCGACACTCATTCACGTTTGCATTGATTTGCGTCAACGCAAATGGAAATCGGCGCTCTCATCCCCAAAGTCCGGCCGACGGCCTTCTTCCTCTTTGTGTGCGAAATCCCCGCTGTGCCTTGTACATTTGTTCATCTTTTTTTTTTTTTTTTTCTTGTGAGCAAAGATTTGCTGAGCTGATGGCACCTGTTAGCCAAAGAGGCTTCAATCAAGGACGGTCACGCTTGGCCTCCCAATCGCCTCTCGGAACGCGGAGATACGCTCGCGTGTCTATATGCGCGCGCCGTTCCCAGCTATTCATGCTAATTTCCGTACGCTGTATAATGTATGCACCCCGAGGCTTGAGGAGTGAGAATAAAGAAATTCCGCCCCCCTTTTCTTATTCTTATTAGCATAGCGACGGCAACTGCTAGAATCGGGTCTTGTCTTCAGGCGGGCACTTCATGTAAGGTTCTTACGATTTCCGTAGAGGTAGATTTCGCTACCAATAATGATTATAGACGTTGTTTTCAGCCTGACGGGCGAACGGATCTTAGACGTATAAATCCGTCAATGGCATTGAGTGAGTTTTGCAGCTGGTGGTTTTTGGACGGCGCGTCTGAGGAAAACCTTTTGAGGTTTTTCTTGAATTCTAAGGCTGGAACATGGAGCAAACTTCGCCTTAGTTTCGTTCGTGCCACAGGTCACAGCAGAAGTGGAAGATGGCCACGTTCCATTATTTAGAAGATACTCAAAACTCGCTCTGGCTCATACGTAAGAGGACTTTCTTCTCAGAATTCTCACTTATGGTTCTCTACTCACTGACTTGAATTGCCAGTATTATTTTTTTGCAGTCTTCCAGCCTATTCGTTTTTGTCCACCATCATGGACATTCCTTTTGGGTTCTATCTTTGAACCTCTTTGAACTAGCTTTGAACTTTGTGTTTGGATGGGATGCGATTTGTTTTGTTGTCATGCTGAGACAAAATGGACAAAACAGTTGTGGAAGTAAGTTAATAATCTGTTATTTATATACTGTAATTCACAAATATAAGACACACTATTTTTTCCCCAAAATGAAGGTCAGAAGCATGGGTGCGTCCTATAAAGGGTAACAATTTTATTTCCTTTTTCAACACCATTCAGGGAAGATTGATCTGTCAGTCGAGTTTTGACCCACAGATGTACATTTTTATATCGGCCGTATCCTTTCCTTTTAAAAAAAAAAACATGACCATCTATATACCGTTCTGTCCTGCAGTTAGGTCACGGTGCCTCCTTTCTTCTTGAAGCTGCATGAGTCATGTATCATCTCATGCGTGCTTTTTTTCACAGACAACTTTCATTTTCATGGTTCAAACAAGGTGCTTGAGGGCCGGTGTCCTGCATGTTTTCCAGATTTCTTTCCCCTGCGCACCTGTTCCAAACGATTATATGGCTGACTGTGTGTAGCATGGTAGCGCCCACCGTGGCTGCCGTCTTCTGTTCGCTGAGGTGAACCGAGTAAGAATTTCACTGTGTGGTTTCGTGCTATACATGTGGCAGTACTTCTCTACGATACTACAATATAATACTTACTTACAATAATTAGCGTAACGGCATGAAGTAGAGGGCGGATGTCAGTTGGCTGTTAGCCTGTTGCAGCTAACAGCAGCTCGTGTTAGCTGAGGTTGTTACGGCATTATTTTCAATAAAAGAAGTGAGCAGGCAGAACCAACATACGAGCTGGTCCTCGTTCACGCATAGAAACAGTACTGCAACGGAGAGGTTATGATGTCACCAGCTGATTCAATTAAGAGTGGCTCGGTTAGAGAACACGGAAAGGTATTCCATTTGACCCGTTGATTTTGGCACGTTCACACAATTGTGAACTTGATGGAACACAAATTGTGCGCAATTTGGGGTAATTATGGAAAAATGAACTAGAGCTACGTCGCGAGGAAAGCGAAAAACTGCTTTGAGCGCATTCAATGTTACACTGGCGCGGCGTTCACTGACCGCTCACACTGCGGGAATTCGGAAACTTAACCCACAACCATAACTTACAGATATGAACACGAGAAAATATGAATAGGAAGATGAGATTCATTCTGTTCTGTATTCGAGTTTTTACATTGTCGCTGAACGATTGGTGCGTCCTATACACGGTAACAAAAATTTGACCCCAAAATTAAGGATGCGTCCGAAATATGATAACTCATCTCCATCATTCAATACAATTTCCGTGGCAATATTACGGCAAAAGTTTCTGGAAATTGAAAGATAGCACAGCGGTCCTAACATAACATGTTGCCGCTGTTTTTTGAGGTCACATTCCTCCATATTGTTGCTTTAGAAGGCATCCGTGAATAGGCGAGCGAGTGGGGAATAAGGACGCATTCAATCAGCGTGTTGTGCGCCATTATGGAAGGAGGAATTAGAAAACATGCTTTCCTTAATGAGCTCAGCTATAAAATTCCCCACCACGCCGTGTTTCTTCTTTTCATGCTTTAGATTTCCATTCATCCACCCCCTCGCCGGCAAATGGGCTTGAGAATTTATGCTTTTCCACAGCGACGGCGGCGGTGGCGGAGGCGCTATCAAAAGCGAGGCTGTCTCTCAGATGGGAGTGGAGATAGTAAAAAAAAAATAAAAATAAAATAAATGGGGGATCGATAGTGTGAGCTTATTTGAGTTGCGGCAACGGCGTGAAGGTGTAAGAGAGATTAAAGCGCTTGAGCCGAACGGCGGAAGGACCGAGCGGCCTTGGATCGGAGTTGTGAGGCTATATATATATATATATATATATATATATATATATATATATATTTGTCATGTTTAAGTGTCATGCAATTCAATAAGAATTTTCATGACTTTTTTTTGTAGTTTCAGATGCACTTGGTTATTTTTTTTTCTGTTTTGGACTAAGCTGTAACCCGTATAAACGCTGTAAAAAATAAATAACAGTTGTTAAGTTGATTTATATATATATATATATATATATATATATATATATATATATTTGTCATGTTTAAGTGTCATGCAATTCAATAAGAATTTTCATGACTTTTTTTTGTAGTTTCAGATGCACTTGGTGATTTTTTTTTTTCCGTTTTGGACTAAGCTGTAACCCGTATAAACGCTGTAAAAAAATAAATAACATTTGTTGAAAGTTGATTTATATATATATATATATATATATATATATATATATATTTTATACAGTACATATTTTTATAGATTAAGCACTGGTGTATGTACACAATGATTTTTTTAAAAATCAAATAGTTTGTATAATTTTTATTGGTCTGAATTGGATTAAAAATACAAATTCCATCCCTGTATTAAAATATAGGATTTTTTTTCATCACATTGACAAAAATAGTATTTTTTCACGTGTTTTGTGGTTTAGTCTACAAGATGTTTTCCAAAGTAAAAGCAGATCCTTCCAAATGTTTTGATTTCATTCACCACAGATAATCAATCTGTTTTCATAGAAAATAAACATAGAATATTTTTAGAATAAAATCTTGAGCATATGGACAATCGATACCAGCATATTTAATCGATTATCAATTACCGATAATCATTGCAAATGTGTGTGTGTGTATATATGTATATATATGTATATATATATATATATATATTTATTTATATAATATTATCCATATTATCATACATGACAACAAGCCCGCTAGCCTTGACTTTGTTGCGCCACAGATAAGCGGGATCCCGCTCCCCTCCCAGCTGTGAGCGTAACAACAAAAGTTTCATTTGATTTTCCCTTCTGCAAACCTAATTTGAACTTCCTCAAAGGGAGAAGAGCGAGGCTTGGCGCTCATTGATTTGCGCGCGATTTCCTCGAAGGGAAGAGCGTTTTGCGGCTTTTTGCAAATGAGCCGCTAATGCAATCCCCGCCATGCTTTCCGATCGGATTATGGGAGGGGGGATCCAGGAAGATGGCGGCTCGATACGGTTCAAGTGTGGCTGGGAAGTCGGGATTGATTTAGCGGGCACGGCGGCTCCGGTTATCCTCCGCCGTTTACCTGACGGTCGCGTCATCCCGTAAAAATAGAGCCAATTTCCGGATGTGCCAGCTGCTCGACAGGTGTTGAATTCCTCGTTCTTTTATCTTTGGCTCATTATTTAATTTCATTATTTATTATTATTTTTTATTTTATTTATATATATATATATATATATATATATATATATATATATATATATATATATATATATATATAATTGATTTATTAATTTTTGTTATTTTGTTCTATTTTTGTTGTCGTATCTTTGCTATTTTAAACAACCAAAAAAAAGAGATTTCATTAGTATGCATCAGCAAATAAAAAGAACATAAAAATGAGCATGTCGTAAATGTGGAGTAACGCCGTCAATTTTAACCGTCTCCCATCTTATAAAACAAAGCAATCGTCCTGTCTTTCATCTGGAGTAAATGAGAAAATGAGTCATGAGGCATAGGAAATTTTCTAAGTGTCCATCAAGGCAAAAAGTAAAACTATCTGCAATCATAAGTTCTCAATGTACTAAAATTAAATAAAAAATGTCTTAAATGTTCATCAAGGACATAAAATGAATACAAGTCTGTCGTCACCCAAGATATAATTAACTCTTATTCAGTATTTTGTCCAATCATTTGATCTTTACGCAAGTGAAAAGCGTTTAAAAAGGACACCAGGGAGCTGAAATTTCACCCAGATGGTGACAACATGTCACAGTGCTACATGGCACCGCTGCTTAGTAGAAGACTACAAGTGGTGTGCCAATTCTTGGTTAACATACTGCGAGAATGATTTAAAATATTGCATGCGGGGTAAAAAAGTATATCTTTAAGATGTATATCATAAAAAAAAATGTCATGACCCTCCATCAAAAAGGAAGTAAAATGGGGGGAAAAAAAAGTCCTTCATAGAAATAAAAATGAAAAAAAAAAAATCACAGAAGAACAGGAACACAACAATATCCTCACCGTCCATCATGGAAGAAAATAAAAACGTGGGTTTTCCGTCTTTCCCGTCATGTGTGAAAGGTCCATTTGCTGAGTCACTCCTGTGATTGACAGCAGATCTGTCCCTCCTTAGGTCTGCAGTAATAGGCTTTCGCCACCCCCGTGACCCTCAACAGTCACCGAAACGGATTCCCGACATCGCCCCCTACTGTCACATCGCCGCAGCATTGCGAAATCCTCCCAAGGTAGCCGACGGGTTAATGCGCAAAACGGCAAGGACAATTAGTCATTGTCGCCCCCCCCCTCGTCGTCTTTATACAAATGACTCACAAGGGCAATTCCATTTGATGTGACTCCCCAGGCAGATCTGCCCAAGCAGTCTGGATTGGGTTTGTGGGATTTCCTATTTTTTTATTTTTATTTTTCCACCTCCTGCTGCTATTGAACGGCGAACAGGAGTACAGTGAACACCTCCAGCTTAATCTTAAATTATTGTGTAACCTCCTAGCCGAAACCTTCTTTTTATCTGTCCGTCAGTCGATCTGTCTGTCTCGCTCGCTAGCTCAGTCTTTCTAGCTTGCTAGCTAGCTGTCTTTCTCAACTGCAAGCTGTCAATCTATCTTGCCAGCTAGCTGTCCCTCGTTAGTTAGCTGTTTGTCTGTCCCGCAATCTCGCTGTCCGTCTGTCCCACTAACTAGCTAGCTGTGTGCGTCTCGTTATTTATTTTTCTGTCTGTCTCTCGCTAGCTAGCTGTTTGCCTGTTTCTCGCTGGCTAGCTGTCTCTGTCTGTCTCTCTTTCTCTCACAGCTAACTAATATCAAACCCTGCGGCAAACAGTAGAATTTCCAAAGAAACTAAAATTTCTTAGTTATTTGAACTTTAGCCAGCTGATTTTATTGATATGAATCACACCGGGTGGCGTCTGTATGGACGTCATTGCGAGCTTGCTTATATTTTGATTGTGAAGACGTGCGATATTTTCTTATTTATGTTATTTATTTTATTTTTTATTTATTCATTTTTTAATATAGCGTGATATCTTTTTGCACCCATCAAGAATTGGTTCATATTTCTGAAGACATTTTTTTTTTCATCGAACAAAGTTTATTTCCAAAGAAAATATATTATGATGTTACTTCTATCCTCCAGACATATTTTACATAAAAATCATGCCAAATGGGGTTCATTTGGTCCCTATTGAGTACTGCCTTATACTTTCATTGTGAAGATAGAAAATTGTACTATTTGAAAATTAATTTATCGTCTGAAAGAAAAGCTTGATTCTCCGGAGGAACACAATTACTTTGCTGTCAACATATCAGAAAATTGCTACTTTTATAAAAATTTGCCGCCGTCTCATATCTCACGCTGTGTGAAAAGAAATGCATTAATTGGAACAAGCAGACGTAAACAATCTACAATCGCCAATCTTAAAATATAGGGACTGTATGTAGTGTTTATATATTACAGAAATATTCTAGAGTCTAAATGGACTCCTGCTCGGAAGCACGGAGGTTATGATGGGTCTGTTTGGTTCAAAGTGATGTTTGCAAGACTGCGTGAGTATCTGTGCGTGAGCGGTGGCTGACAGCAGCTCCATGCGTTTCACATTGCAGTTGCGTGAAGCTTCTATAAGCCTCGCAAATCAAGGTCCCGCCGTATTCATTGTAATGGAAGCAAAGAGTCATCAACGACAATGGAGCAGACGCACGGACGCGTGCCATGATGAGGCGGTCAAAAAAAAAAAAAATAGAGCGAGCTGCGGGACGAGACTCATGCATTATTACTGGCCCGATCGATCGAGCCGGCGGGAGAAAAATGAGATTGTCTTGAAGGCGAATGACGGAGGGTGAAACATTCGCCGTGGGCCCGCAGACAACAGCCGGCAGAAACTTGCAAACGATCGCGGGCGGGCGTTCGTGTCAACGCGGCCCGGCGAGCCGCATGTTTACATCGGGGGAGGCGACCCCGCAGAGGCACTTCATCTGACGCCGTGATTGGCGTCAACGCGCCCAGGGAGGACTAACTGCGTGTTTGCCATTAGCGATCGCGCCGACCCCCTTCCCGAAGCCCCCGCAGGCTACGCGCGATCAATTAGCGACTCGGCTAAGACTCGGGGAGGGAGCCGTCGCCCGTCGTTTGCAGGTGACCTTGAGGTGTTCGCTTCTGTGCAAAAGCTCAACGCCAGATGTCTAATCCGTCAATGTTCTTCACGTTGTTTTTTTTCTGTCCCGTGCAAAAATAAATGATGGATGCTTGAAATGAGAAAATGTGCTAATAGGCCATCAGTGCAGAAATGAAAGTCGCAATCAAAAAAATCTTACAGGTTTAAAACGGAAAAACTACCAAACTACCACTACCAAAAAAACAAACAAAAAAAACATCAACATTGTAAACTAAAATTAGAAAAAAAAGACAAAAATGCATCCCAACAAAAGGAAAATGACAAAATACGAAATTTCCAAGTAACGCAAATCAGGGACTAAAAATGAAAAACTAACTGACCACTCTCAGAAATAAAACTGAAAAATCGTAAAAATCCATCGCTACAAAAGAGAAAATAAAAAAAGGAAAAATGAGAAAATGTCCACTCACCAGTCACAGAAGTTAAACTTCAGTCACAAAAGTCCAAAAAAATCTGAAATATGTTTTCGAAATACGTTTAAATTTACAAATTTTACGTGTCTAAAAAAAACGAGAAAATAACGTAAACGTCCATCGCAGGAGTGCAATGTAAAAACTGGAAAAAGAGCAAAATGCTCTACTATCACAGGACTACAAAGTAACATTTGGAAAATGTCCCATTACCCCAGACGTAAAACTAAAAAAACGAGAAAATAACGTAATCGTCCGTCATCGCAAAAGTTCAATGTAAAAACTGGAAAACAAACAAAAACGCTCTACTATCAAAGGACTAAAAAGTAACATTTGGAAAATGTCCCATTACCCCAGACGTAAAACGAAAAAAAACGAGAAAATAACGTAAACTTCCATCATCGCAAGAATTCGATGTAAAAACTGGAAAACAAGCAAAAAAAGCTCTGCTATCACAAAACTAAAAAATAAAGATGAGAAAATGTAACGGAAACAAAACGGAAGAATAAAAAAAATGCGACTGTTTATCAAAATAAAAATTAAAAAACGAGAAATTGACAAAAAACATCAACCACAGCCCGATACTTTTACACCATTCTTTTTTCTCGATCGCAAGTATCACAACGATGGTCTCGCACCAAAGAGTGCGTGATAACATAGCAGAAATCTGAGACGCGAGGACATTGGCGGTTGTCTGCACTCTCGTCCTTGACCCACTTGCGTCTACTTGTTCTCCACCGCCGCGCACGTGTCGCACGCTGCCTTTGTCTAGCATCCGCCGGCGTGCGCGTGACCCATCAACGGAGGCCCAAGTCGTCCCTCGGGTTGTCTGCTATCTGATCGCTCCGATTGATCCTTCCAAGGAGAACTTGACATTCACTAGCTTGGGCGTCAAAGGCCCCTTTGCAAACGGGAAAGTTAATTAAGCCCAGCCAATCGCCTGCTTCACGCCCTCCTGTTATGTCCCGTGTAATATTGAAAAATTAAGTAAAATGAGAAAATGTCATAGAAGTAAAACAAATGTCGTGAAAAATGGTAAATATACAACTGAGAAGTTCAAAATTTTCCTTTAACTTGAGTAAATTGTGAAAATGTGGAAACTACGGTATCTTTCAGTATAGAAGTTATACAAGAAAGTAGTAAAATTTTACCAAAATTGGGAGCGTTAGAACTGTCACTGCGACGTAAAAACAAAATGTCGTATTTCAAATTTGTGCAAATGGAAAAATGTCAACGTTGTCAAGGCTTTGCAGCGCAAACAGAAAATCAGAGCAAGTACCTAAAATCGCCTGAAGAGGGAGGCAAAACAACATAAACACAGCCAACCCTACAGGTCATGACAGTTGGTGATGCTGTAAAGCAGGAAAAATGCTGTAAAAAGGTTACGAAAAAAATTCGTACACCACTTCGTAAGGTGGAAAAAAAAAACGCTGCAACCCCGGGATTGGCTGTAAAACGAGAAAATAGAACTGTCCATCGCAGAGGTAAAAATTGGCAACTCTCCGTCATCCCGCACCGTATGTAAAACGATATCCAGTATGATAATTTCCAAAAAGCGAACATTTTATAGCTTGTCAAAAAAGCGAACATAAGAAAGAAAAGATAGCCTTGCTGGCAGGCCTCCATTTTCCCGCCGCGGGATGACTTATGACGGCGGCGAGGGAGACTTTCTGGTGGTTCCCTCGTCCCCCCCGGGGGGGACATAAGCTCCGTCACTTCTGTCTACAGATGAGACGCGGGACTTTTCCCGCGGGCTCCAGGCAGCGCGGGTGGCGGCTCGCGTTGATCCCGGGCCGCCGTCCGCTCCGGGAAATGTCATCCTGGGCCTCGGAACAACTTTTCGCGCAGCCTATCAAATGAAATCAATGGCGGACGCTTACTAATGGGACTGAAATTTCAACTGTGAACCCTCGCTTCCCAAAATAGTGCTGATGTTCATTCATATTGGCTTTTTGTCATCCAAGTGAATATTCAAATGTCTTTTTGGCTTTGTTCCCCCAGCTGAACACACAATTTTTTTTTTCTCGCCTTTGTTGTACCTGCTGTAGTGCGAGCATGCTGGTGCCAGCCGGAATATTAATAAGTCATTTCAATATGACTACAGAAAAAAGCCTATATACAAGACATTCTTAGAAATGTCAAAAAATATGCAAAAATCAGGTTTTTACAGAAATATTAACTGTAAGAAAAGTTATAACTCATTCAATGCCAGGGACCTATTTTCACGTTTTTTTTTTTTTTGGCATTAAATCCCAAATACTTATATATTAAATCGATACATAAGCACATTCATTTCCAGATATTTAAGTATTAAATCGATAATTTTGCCACACGACCTAAATTTCACAATTCGGCTAAATTTCAAATCCTCGACTTAATTTGATTGATGGCCTAGACCTAATTACAATTTGATTGAATAATTGTTTGTATTATGAAACCCCTTCTTCCCCACTTTCTGGAAAAACAAGCGCATTACCGTTTATTTCCTCCCATCTGGAAAGGGCAGCGCACACTAAGACGCTCTCGATTGTTAAAGGAGACCTCTGCGGTCTTTTGGCAGCCCATCCAAAGTCACCCACAGGTGGTCCGCTGACGCACGAGGTCCAGATGGTGCGCCCGGCTGCCACTGAGAGAAACCTTTTATTCCGTGATGCTATTCATAGTTCAACAAGCACTTACAGTAGGTTGTCTGATTAATAGTTTGGTTCCTTTATTTATAATATATACTGCATGTATGGGCAGTATTGTAATGGCCCGACACCGGGCTAAATCATGGACACGGCAAAAATTCTTCTGGGTCAATATGACCCGGAGCTTCGTGCATTTATGCAAAGGTGTCAAAACTCAGTTTTTTAATCCTCTTTGCTATTTTTGTTTGCAAGGAACAGCAATAATTACGTGGGTCATTTTGACCCGGGGAGTATTTACTCAAGCAAACATGCCCAAAATGTATAAAATACGAAACAATGTTTTGTTTTAATCAGTGACTTAATGTTCATTTCTCAAGAACAGCAAAAAGGCCTCTGGGTCAATATGACCCGGAGCTTTGAGCATTTATTCAAAAGTCTCAAAACTTAGTTTTTTGATTGTGAACACAACTCATGAAGTTATAAAGGCAACACTTAATTTATGCCTGCGTGTAGAGCTTGTTTCTGGAAAAGTCATAACATACTGGGTCAATTTGACCCAAGGTCATGTGTATTTATTCAAAAGTTTCTGAATCTTTCTTTTGTGTGTAATCTTCCTAACTAAAAAAAAATCTTGAGATTTCTTTTTTTTTTCTCCCTCAGAAAGAGAAATAATGTTCTTGGGTCATTTTGACCCAAGTTTTGCTTATTTATAACAAAAATAGCAAAAAAAGTAACAGCATTATAACGAAAATGCATACAAATGCCATTCTTAATGGATATGTTCATACATTTGCAGAGGTACCGGAAAAAACACATTCAACCTTATACTTTAGCTTTCATATGGGTCAGTTTGACCCGCAACATAACAGGAGATGTTCTGTAAACCTCAGTTTATCATTTAAAATCAAGATTCATCATTTTTTTGGTGTGGTTTTTCCTGCTAACCTAACAAATCTTCATTCCTCTTTTTTGTTTTCATCCCCCAGAAACAGAAATAATATTCTCGGGTCATTTTGACCCGGGTTTTGCTTTTTTATTAAAAAAACAAAATAAATAAAAACATATTAAAAGAACTGTAACACAAATGCCATTTCAATTTGATATTTTGATACAAACACAAAGCATCAGTACTGAAAATCTGCATTCAACGTTAATCAATATAACCGTTCTGAAATTCTGGTCAACCTCGGTTCCTCGTTTAAAATCCAGGAATCCCATTTTAGCCATCGGATTTCCAGAAAATCCGTCCCACCACCGGGAAGGTCCACACCAACGTGAACTTCTATCCTCAAAATCGTTCACGTCTTCTTGAAAGGAGTAATTCTATTAGTGGCTAATTAATAAGATGAGTGACACTCCGAAACACGTCTAGGGACTGGACGGCCTCCCCCGCTCCCGCCCACCCCAATGTGACTCGGGAGCCCTTCTACCGGCACGTCTCGGCAGACGTAATTAACATTATCTCTGCCCGCGCTGGCCGAGCGAGTGCGGGAACATATTCCAGCTGTAATTCGCCCGCGTTGTCTTCTTGAGTAATCCCCCCGCTCGCCGCGCGCTCTTTAAGAAGCCAAAGAGCGGCCGTTAGCGACTAAACGGCGAAGGTCCGAGGTTGCAAATGATGAGATGATCTTCTGTTTTTTTTCTTTTCTTTCTGTGATTTGTGTAGTGTTGACTGGAGTAGAATTAGCTCGAATGCTGTCCACATTGTGTTGTAATTTTGGCTAGTAGCCATAGAAGCCACGCCTCTTTGACTAGCTGCTCCTCCCAGAAGCCCACAGTGTTCTTTAGTCCAAAGATGGAAGTTGTTGTTTTTTTTCTTCTTCTTCTTCTTTCTCGATAATTTATTCTGACACAGTTGCATCACAGAGGATGCGGCTTTTGGGTTCAATCCTCGCTTGAGGACATTGTAGCAATTTGACAGTCTGAAAATGCTGGTTAGCTTCACTTAAGACTCGAAATTGTCTTCAGTATTTACAAGAAACTTCGCATGACACTTTTCCACTCTTGCAACTCATTTATTTACATCGGTAGGGATCCATCCCGAATAATTAGGGTTATGGTTAGTATTATGACTAGATATGGATTAGGTGTAGGATTCGGATAGGATTAGAGGTTTAAATTGTTACAATTAGTATTTAGTGTCAGATTGTTTGACTGAGATTCGTTTTATGATTAGGGTGTTTGGAGTTTAGTCTTCGAGTTACAGATTAACATGAGTGTTTTGGGTTAGCTAGCTAGTTAGCATCAAGTTACTTGTATTAGTGATGTGGGATTGGGTTAGCTAGCTAGTGATGAGAACCATTTATTTTAGGAGTAGAGTGTAATTCTTAGTTAGGTTAAAAAGTTAGGATTAGTCATTTGGTTTTAGGGTAAAGATTGGGAGGTGCAGTTATCTGTTTTTGAGTTATTTTTAGGCTGCCTAAATAGCTATTTTAGTTAGCATTTGTTTTTAGGAACAGAGTTCAAAGGAATAGAGTTCAGACAATTAGCAACATGGGTGAAGAATAGCATTAGGCTAAAGGTGTTGGATTATTGGGAATAACAGGTTACTATTACTTGTTTGAATCTGGGTGCGCTAGCTAGCTAGTTTTTCGCTAAACAAGTTCAGTGTATTGATTAGAACTAGGTCAAGAGTTTAGGATTACGATTGGGGGTTAAGGATTTCATTAAGGCAAAGGCTCAGGATTATTTGTTGTTACAGATTGGTTTTAGTGGGTTAAATTTGGGTTGGCTTGCTAGCTAGCTAGCATTAATTTCGGAAGTAGAACAAAGTACTTCGATTTTGGACAAGAGATTAGGATTAGTCGTGGTGGTTGATAGCATTATAGTAAAAGTTAGTTGGGAGTTAGTCTAGGCATTGCGGGTTTAGGTTTGCTAGCTAGTGAGTTAGCATATATTTTAGAACTAGAGCAGAGTTTTCTCAAAGAGTTAGCATCGGTGTTTCAGGTTAGCATTAGACTAACTGGTTTTGATTTGTGATTTGGGTTACAGTTATGGGGTTGCTAACCCTAAAAAGAAGGGATTGGCATAAATACATTTAGGGGGTAAGGTTAGGGAAATTTTGGCTAAATTTGAATTACGGGGTTAGGGTTATGATCAAAGATGTTGACGGAAGCTTTGAAGAAAGCTATGAATGCCCTTTAGTACTTTAGCTTTGTATGCTAATTATGCCGGCATTTGTATATTGGATGATTTAACTGAAGCTGTTAGCAAAACAACCCAAAATAAATTAAATTAAAGCTGCTGTAGATCAAAGGCGCCAATCAGTGCAAATGTTCTCCCTTTTGTTATTGAATTTACGGAAGCTTTTTATGATTGGCTAATGCGACGTTACATTTGCAAGTTCAGGCAGTATGATGCGGCCCTTTGAACATTTAGCCAGAAAAGCCGGCGCCCGCTCTGCTCCAATTTGTTTTCTTTTTCGGTAAACACTGTGAAATGGCACCCGTTAATGACTCCGCAGCAATTTTTTTTTTTTTTTTTTGCACCCGACTTTTTCACTCGGCGTCCTCGCCCTTTTCGAGCGTGTTTCAGTCGAACGCCATCTGGTCCTTTGGTTCGGCGGCGGGCGGGCGGGAGGGGGGGCTGATTGGTCATTTTCCTCGACAAAAAAGGCGGCTCTGACTTTTCATCTCTATTAGTCGCGTGTGTAGCTTCAAAAGGCGGGCAGCGTCTGATGCGGCGACTTCCTCCAAAGCCTTATGATTTGTTTGGCTGAACTAGCTAGCATCTGTCACGCCCGCAGCTGTCTTATTTGCCTTCCGCTTTTTTTGCTGCATTGCCAGCAGGTGGCAAATATGTGCATACTTTGTACGTAAATAGACTTATATCTTCGTTAGGCGACAGTTAAAATAGTAAACAAAGATCAACTGTTGTACTTGTGGAGATAGCGCTTCAGTTTTCCAGATTTTTTTTTTCTTAAATTGAGTGCATTTTATACATCAGTAGTATTTTAACGCAATTGCGTCATGCAGTAGGCTAATAAGCATTTTCTTCACTAGAGCGCCTCCTTGTTGGCTATGGGTGCCTGCATATAATTGAACGAAAAGCAGTGAGGCTATTTTTTGGAAAAGGTTATTGAGAATTTCGTCTTGGGTTACAGTTTAGCATTAGTTGGGTTAGCGAGATAGCTAGTATTAATTTTAGTTGTAGAGGTCTAGTACGAGAGTTAGGTCAAGAGGTTAGGATTATTTGTTGGGGTTTAGGATATCATTTGTGTAAAGAGTTAGCGTAATTTTGAGTTTTATTGCCTACTTTATCATTTGCTCGATTATGGAATGTAGTCTGCTCGGGAAGTGAACTGTATAAGAATTTAACTGTGTAGTATTACTATGCATAAGACACTAAAACAATATAAATATGATGCATATGATAATACAACTATATATATATATATATATATATATATATATATATATATATATATATATATATACGTATATATGCAGTGTGTATATAGATGAAAAGTACATACATAAACCTCGTATTAAAGCAAATCAAAACTAAACTAAAACAGCATTTTCAAAAGAATCAAAGCTACATAACCTTGCGCTAAACATTAATTAAAAGTAACTTCATTTTCCTGAATCCGAAATTAGAACCGAATACCGACGACAATGGAAATGGTGATACCATTCAATCCCGATAACAGCCAAGTATCGTATTTGCACTTGATAACATCCAGCGAAAGCTAGCAAATGTAGCCGGCTGGAAACGGCTTAGCATTAACGTAAGGCGTGCAGGCGAATTTTCAAAACAATTGCGATCGGAGCCCTCCCCCGCCATTATCATAATCTTCAAAGATGCTCGTCTTGTTCATTCCGCCGGTGACCCCGCGGGGCGAATTTCCTGAAATAACTGCAAATAAGGCGAGGCGTCATTAAGATCCCCAGTGTGCGCCGGTGACGGGACAGAAGAGAGCGTGGATATGAAAGGACATCCGCTTGATGGCAAATGATCTGAACCGGGCTCGCGAGGGGAATGCAAATGGGCCCGTCTTCACGTCGGCGGAACCCGCTGACCTCCCGTCTCGGGAATGGGCGCCGGGAGATCTGCCCGCTTGTTTTAATATCCGTATACGCTGACACCTTTGGCGGGCGTAGCCATTTTGTCTGACAGAAATCCCTTCGCCCGGCTCCTCTTCTTCTGCCTTTTATCTTCTCGGTGTTCGCCGTCGCAGTGGTGGTGACCGTTGCGGTGGATTTTGAGAGTTTGAGTCCGGTTTTAGGATTATACACTTATATTTTCATTTGTGAAGAAAAGAACGACTGGGCAATCGGCCAAGTAGGTGTTGACAAAGCTTGACTTTCAAGAAGCTGGTAAATTACCGTATTATTTCATAATCACTCTGTGATTGGCTGGTGGCTAATCCCGTAAAACGGTCAGTTCAACGACAGGTAGAATAAACTCAAATAAACTTCACTCGAAAAGCAGCTGGATCATTTGGAAATGATTATTGAAAACGTTTTCATACGTTTTCATAGTACTTGAAAGAACTCCTGGCGGTACTCGAGATTTTGAATCAAACAAACTAACAGATATGCAGAAATCTTTTCAAAATAGAGTTTATGAAATGTTTCGGGAAACTATAAGTTCATAAAACAGCTTTTATGTTCAGTCAGTTATTCGATTTCATTATTGTAACAGGCCAGATTCTACCCCAAAATGGAATGGTTTGATCCAACTTGTCATGTGCCACCGCTCGTTACCTGTCAAGGATGTATTTTTGTAAACACATTTTTACTATGATCCCAAAAGAGGACACTTTATGTTGTATACTTTTAAATGGACGAGTATTTATTTATAATTATTTCTTTTTGCAAATAGGTTTGACACTTTATGCTGATTATTTTCCATGGACAAACATTTATTTATAATTAATTTAATAATTTATTTTGGTAAACAGATCTCTACTGTAATCCTGAAAGACGACTATTTTTCAGTGGGAAACTATTAATTACTACTGTGTTTCTTTATGAGGACAGTTCTAACCCTATGTTGATTATTTGGCAACACTGCCATCTAATGGTCACAACTCATCACTACAGTGCGCATTCGGCTTGATATTAAAATAAGCCGTCAAGGCTGTCGGCTACCCGTACATAAAAAACGCGTCTTTGACGAGAATTCTCGTCATTGGCACGCAACGTAAGTACTTCAAAAGACGGGAATTGTCGTCCATGGCACTGAAAGTGTTAATATGTATTTTTTCTCAGTTTTTTAAATGACTCAAATTTATAAAGTAGTTAAATTAGTATCAAAACTGCCTGTACTATTAAATATATGATTGTAAGTACTTTTGCCACTTGTGTTGGATCGCGGCCGACGCGTGGATGCGGCGGCCAGGTGTCGAGGGGTTTTACGCTTGTTAGCTCGACCTTGGCGAGAATAAAGCGCAATGCAGAAATGGGCTCCGGTGACTTATTTTTTTATTTTTCTGTGTCTCTAACTGGCTGCACATTCACGGTCGTTTATATCACGAAAGTGGAATGCGGCCGGGGAAAAAAAAAAAGCTTCAAATTCGCTACACCGCATTTTATTTCTCTTGCTGCTGCCCTTGGATTTTATGCAGTGCCAAGTAGTAGTAAGAGTGTTTTTTTTTATGTATGTAACACACTCCCCTGTACCCTTTAAAGTTCCACAAAGGGAACGTTGAGTGCTGCCGGTGGACTAGATTTTGGATGGGTCGCCGACGGATTCCAGTATGATTGTGAGTGGAAAAATTGAGTGGCTAGCGAAATGAACGACAGGGTGTGAACAGTTTCACAATGTTTACCATTAAACCTGACAATCGGTTCAACATTGGAGGCAAAAAGGTCGACCGCGCACTGATTGGTCGCCAAATATTGACAAGAAATTGATTAGAAAGATGCATAAAGTCGAGGCTGCGGTAACTACTTGAGGAAAAAAATGTTTGACTCTCCATCTTGTGCGTTTTTTTTTGGGCAATTTTTCAATAATTTTCTCCCATCAGTCTTACTTTGACATCTTGTCACCATCTGGGTGAAATTTCAGCTCCCTAGTGCATTCTTTCAATGCTTTTTTAAAAAAAAACAAAACAAAAGATTGGACGAAATACCTTTCAGGGACCATTTAATTTAGGACGTGCATTTTTGCACATCCTTCTTGTGCGTTGTATTTTTTAAGTTTGTCTTGTACTTTAGCCTCTTAATTTCATATTATACCCTCGCTTTTTTTTTTTTTTTTAAATGACAATAAAGACTATTCTATTCTATTCAAATGGAGAGTGGACCAAAAAAAAAGTCCACTTGTGCTCTTATTGAGACCAAAAACCAAAAAAATAGCTACCAATAATTGATATTTTTTGTATTATATTGATAACAATTGAACAAATAATTATAGCTAGTAGCTACAAACATCAAAACAGTAATTGTCGACGCAGTCATATTTTGGCGTCTGAATATTGCGATTTCAGCAAGAGCTCAACTGCGGTGGACCACTTACCCCTCTTCCACTTTTTACCTCGTCAGTTTGCGGAAAGCCAAACCCGTTTTTGACACGGCAAGGCCGTAATTGTGTTAAAAAACCAAAGTAATAAGACTAACTCTTGAACAAAACCATTTGACTCGGTTTTACTTCTCAACCGCCGCGGAGCAAAATACAGTTTTGTCGTCGGCGGTCGGTCCCGCGGAGAGCCATTGTCTTATTCTGTCACTTAGTCGCTCGGCGGCTGCCTTAATCTAACGCAATTGAAGCCACTTAGACTTTTCACGCCGCGCGCGCTAGCCGGTTAGTAGTGGCTGAGTGGGCCGGATTAAGGGCCGGCGTACTGGCAATCAGTGCCTACCTCATCTTTTCGCCGCTGCGCCACCTTAAAAATGACGGCAATTAAAATCTAAGGGCTCTCAAACAGTTCGGGTCATAGAAATTTTTCTTAGGCTCGCTTGGCAATCAGTACTCTGATTGAACATAACTAGCATGCGCACCCTGAAGAAATTAAAATGGTGACTGAAATGGTGAAAGGTTAGAATAGCAAATGCGTGATTTTTTTTTGATAAAAAATGTTTTTATTAAGTGTTTTAAAATATTTTTTTTTCCATTATTAAGTTGTGATAGCATTTAATTGGGGTTTTTTTTAGAATCGATTATCCTGCCGATTATTTCGGCGATTAATCGGATAGCAAACTCATTTTGCATTAAAGTGTATGCAAAACCCTTTTCCTCCCCAATTCTTGTTTATTAAACAATTACTGTTTGTTTTTTGTGTTTAGTAAGAAAAAAAAAACTCAATGAGTAATGTTTTATACATCTTTTTTTTTCATGATTTACTTACTGCTTTGGTCGTTGTTTTCCAAAGTAAGAGCAGAATATACTTTTTAATTAACCAAAAGATAATACATCTGCTATCATGAAAAACTACAAAAATCAGAGAATATTTACTGCTGAGAGGCTAAAATTAGAGGATGTAGAAAATTTGAACTTTAAAAGTTCTACATGGTTATTGAAGTATTAAAATGGTTGATTAAATTTGATAAAAGTGAGCCTAGGTTGTCTACAAGAACTATAAATGACGGACCATCAAAAATTTGTCAAAAAATATGTCTCAGAAAGATGGAAACAGAGCGAAACATCTGATTTTCCCAAAGTTAAATGAAAGATGAATGATTAATTCCTTGAAATTGATCCCAAAAGGAAATTGATTTTCGAAAATCCCGTCCAAGTTCTGCTGCAGTGCCTCTCGAGGACCCCCCGCCCCCTTTCCCACCTTTCTCTTTTTATTGATTGGACACTTTATGACACGGCGCGGCAGAGACGAGCCGGCGGCGAGGCGGCCGGCGTCTTTGTCGTCAGATGTGCCGACAAAGATCAATCTTGGCGCGGTGCTCACCTAAGCCCCATCATAACGCTGTCTCGTAAACGTCGCGAGCGCGGCTCGGCGTTAAGGAGGAACAGGGGTCATAAACAAGGTCTTTATGAGCACGTTCGGCCCTGATGAGCGCATTTGTTAACGTGCGCCGAGCTAGCTTACATGCTATACGGCGCCACCGACGCCTAGGCGGCGTTTGAAATACAAATCAATCGAGTCCGAATCGCAGACGCCGGATTATACGTTTTGTTTGCGGTGCGCGGCGGAATTGAGAATTTAGCCGTCGAAGCTAGCGCCACTTGACATTTGACCGAATTTTCCTCACAAGCTAAAAAGAGAGTGTGAGTGTCTGAGAGCGTGAAGCACCTCAAGCTCGAGCGGTTTGAGTTTTCTCCCAGGGAATCCTCTCGCGGGGATTCGCCATCGCCATGGGAGACGTCGGCGCTTCCCTCGCAGACTGCCAAGAATCTCGGCCCCGATTTGTGCCAACTTACTGTGGCCGGCTCGCAGTTGAAGCCTCCACAATAGCCGCGTTGTGAGCTTGATCAAAAGCTGGACCACCTTTGCTTCCGGAAGATCTGGATTGATCTAGAACTGGACAAAGTACTCACTTTGACTTGTGTACAAAAAACTGCTAGTAAATATACGGTATTTTCCGGACTATAGGGCGCACTGGTGTATAAGCCGCAGCGGCAAAATATGAACAAAAAAAAAGATTTTTGTCACGGATAAGCCGCACTGGACTGTAAACCGCAGATCTTTACGCAAAAAGTAGTACGTTTATAATTTTTTTTAGTTATTATTTTGTAATTGTCTGCCAACAGCAACATCCTCTCTTTAACAGACTGAACATGCCTGCATGTTTAGTCCCAACATATTTACAGAAAATAATTGGATGGAGATCTGTTTGTTAAATAGCAGTTCAAAATCGACATCAATACTTCAATGGCATCTTTTTTGCCTCCCTTTGTTTTATAGTTTATTTTAAACAACATAACACATTCCACATAATTCATATACAATCATAAATACATAAAGGAAATCACAGATACTGAGTAGTATAGATAAAATTTATCCATGAAAAAATGTACCCAAAATTTTATACAGTCTCATTAAATTTAGACATATATATATATTTTTTGTTTTTGTTATTATTTGTTTTAACTCTTTTTGAGCACAGCCATCTTTTCAGTTCTATTTGATAGTTTTTCCATAAATTGGCATGTCGAACAGATACACACATTTGCTTGCTGGTGGCTGGCAAACAAACAAACAAAAAAAACAAAAAACAAAAAATAGAAAAGCCGCACTGGACTATAAGCCGCAGGGCTCAAAACATGAGGAAAAAGTCGCGGTTTATAGTCCGAAAAATACGGTAAATAATCTTTTAAGCTACCGTAAATCTCCAAGTACATAACACACCTGTGTATAGGACGCAACCTTGAATTGCTCCTCACAGTTTTAGTCAGTACTTGTCTCCTAAAATTTCGGGCCGAGTCGTCTGCAGCTATTGTAGTATTGGATAAATCGAGTTGCTTCTCACATTTCTGGTCAGTACTTGACCACTAAGATTTTGGAGTTGTTGTTGGGGTCTTAAGTAGGACTTCTTGGGTCTTCTACTGTGATGAGTCATCTGCAGCTACTGTAATGCAGGAGTATTCGAATTGCTTCTCACAGTTTTAGTCAGTTCCTGTCTACTAAGCTTTTGGGCTTGTTGGGGTCTTTAGAAGGGCTTCTTGGGTCTTCTTCTGTAATGAGTCATCTGCACCTACTGTAGTGTAGGAGGATTCCGATTGCTTCTCACAGTTTCAGTCAGTACTTGACCACTAAGATTTCGGACTAGTTGTTGGGGTCTTACATTGGACGTCTTGGGTCTTCTCACATTTTTGGTCAGTATTTGACCACTAAGCTTTTGGGCTTGTTGGGGTCTTTAGAAGGACTTCTTGGGACTTCTTCTGTGATGAGTCATCTGCAGCTACTGTAGTGTAGGAGGATTCCAATTACTTCTCACAGTTTCAGTCAGAAGTTGACCACTAAGATTTTGGACTAGTAATTGGGGTCTTAATAAGGACGTCTTGGGTTTTCTTCTTTGGTAAGTCATCTGCAAGAACTGTAGTACAGGAGAACTCAAATTGCTTCTCATATTTTTAGTCTATTCTTGACAAACAAGATTTTGGACGTGTAGTTGGGTATTTAGAAGGATCACTTGGATCTTTTGTCATCTGCAGCGGTTTTTTGACCAGTTGTAGGGCCTCAAGAAGGATCTCTTTGCTCCTCTTTTGTTATGAATCATTGTTGCACCCGCTGTAGGACCGAAACAAACAAAGGAGAACTATAATTGCACACCAAAATTGTTGACAGTACTCTGGCTGCAGCAGAGTCTTCAGAAAGATTTTTAGTCCGACAGTACTTGTTTTTGACAGATAGAATGGGAGAACTTTCCCCCACTGGCGGCATCATCACTCGCATGGATGACAAAAGAATTCTTCACTCCCTCTTGGTCATTTCTCCAAGTACAAATGCACATTGTGGAGGTTCTGAGGAGTTACCCCTCCCACTTTTTCCCCTTTTTACCGCATCCATCCTTCTCCCGCATCCCATCAGTCTGTCGTAGCGGTGGAGCAGTTGTCAGAGATGGAGAGGAAGAAACTCCGGCCGGAGAAACTGCCATCGATTTGCTCGCGAGAACCTAAACCCCGTTAGAAAAGAAAACGTCGGGAAACAAATATGTTAGCGAAAGAAAAAAAAAAAATCAACCCTCAGCTTTTTCTTTTGCACCTGTTTTGATTTCATCACGCATGCGGGGGCACTCCCGCTTTTCCTGCAAACGTCTACGACGTGACGGCCCTCTCGCTCAGGTGCGGTGTTTTTATTGTCCTTTTCGGCGGCGGCGCCGTGATCCAATTTTGCCAAATATCCGCTCCATCTCTCAGACTTCAAGCTCCTGCCCATTTATCTTTCACCGTGTCCTCTTCTGCATCCCCTCTGCGGCTCCATCTCCACACATACACATCGGTGCAGAAAAGCATTTATTCCTGTCTCTCCCCCGCTCCCTCCCGCTGTTTGGAGCACATATCAGAGGCTCAGTCATAGGGGATTAGCCACAGACTTGATCAGAGTCTCTGCAGTGACCAAGGTTGAATCTGCAGCCTGAAGATTTACACAAGACAGTTAATAACAACCATGTCGGGGTCTTGAGCCTGATGTCTGTGTTTGGGCGACATGTGGAAGGACAGTCCGCTCGCATTATACCCTCCGTGTTATCATTAAGGTCAGAGCGCATGGCGCGTAGGCCGTTCAAAGAAAGATTTGTCTTGGAGCCTTTGTCCGATTTTGATGCTGAATTTGAAGGAGTTATATAGAAGGGCTTGACGCGGCTTTGTCAGGCGTTTGAGTTTTCCGTATGTTGCGGTGCCCTTGAAGCCAGTTTCAAATGGCAACAGGAGATTTTGGAAGCTTGTCTGTCTTGAGCAGGCCAAGGCAAAAAAAAGGTCTCAAGAAGCTATTCAAAGAAAAACTGCCATCTTGGTTCTGGGTGTTCCATGTTGTTCTGGAAAACTTCAAATTTGAATAAATTATACCAGAGAGATGTGTGACACATAATTATGCGGGATTTGATTAGATCAGATGCTTTACCATGAAATCCAACACTCTAAAAAGTCAGGTCTATCTAGCTAACTGGATGGATGATAGATAGATAGATAGATAGATAGATAGATAGATAGATAGATAGACACCAATTAGCTAGCTAATCCACTATCTAGCTAACTATGTGGAGTAGATAGATAAATACCAATTAGTTAGCTAATCCGCTAGCTAACTACGTGGACTAGATAAATAGATAGATAACTCTGGCTATCTAAGAGATAGCTATCACCATCTAGCTTTATAAATAGCTGTCGCTAGCTATCTACCTCTAGCTGGCTTTATACAGCTATCTCTGGCTAGCTATTTCCAGCTAGCTTTATATATAGCTATCTCTAGCTAGCTATTTCCAGCTAGCTTTATATATAGCTATCTCTAGCTAGCTATTTCCAGCTAGCTTTATATATAGCTATCTCTATCTATTTCCAGCTAGCTTCATATACAGCTATCTCTAACTAGCTATCTCCAGCTAGATAGACAGCTAAAGCTCACAAGCTAGATATAAATCTCTATTGTGAGCAATTTTGTTTTGATGACGGGCTATTAAACGCAAAATGTCAACAGTTGAGCCAACCGATGCTAAAGATGTGCCAAATGCAAAAAAAAAAAACATGCCTGCAAAAATATTCTATTTTTGTTTGACATGACCAATTTAGGGAATAGACAAGTAAGGCGATGCAAAATTTCCACACAGCTGGGTGGAGCCTGACAGCAACATTTTGAACTTTAATAAATCAGTCCAACAATGTTCAAGCCGGACCAAACGGGCCCATTCAAAGGCTGCTCGCAGCTTTATTATTATTGTTATTATTTGGAAGGCGTCTCCCAGACAATATCTCATTTGCGCCTCTAGGAATGAGTTTCAATCTGATTACACTCCGTCCTGTGCCAATTACCTGATGGCATCATCCTTAATTACTTACTGACCCCCCCTGAGGTGGCGCATTATTCATGTCAAATGATAAAAATAGTCTTTTGAATCAATGAATTAGCTCACTGCGCACCCGCCGGAAGAAAAAAAAAACAAAACATTTTGTCAAGGTTAACTCATAAACAAACCAAGGTCTTTTTTTGAAAATAACAACCTCCTAGTTTAGTGCAAATTAATCATACAGTTGAGCTAATTTTCTGGACTCAGTTCTTTGCAACGGAACTACTCAAATATTTACAGCTCAAGGATTTTAGAGAAAGCACACTGTCCTTTTTTTTTTTTTTGGAAGAGAGAAGCAGATATATGCATGAACCGACGAACGTCTTATTTTTTTACTTGCTACGCCAGCCTTCTTCATAAATCCACACGGTGACTTTTTCTTTTCATATCATGAGTCTATTCCTGCATAAAGTCAACACAAAAATTCAGAGCTGCCCAAACTGCCATCTTGCATTGGTGATCATCACAGTTGGAGCCCATTATAAAAATGTGTTGACTTGTTTTTAAATGAAACTAGCTGTTGGTTTTCATTTTGATGAGGCACATGAAATCTGGTCGATGTGTCAATTACTTTATTGTGCTATACTGTAAAATTTTCCATTTTACTCCGTAGCTGTAATTTGGCCCTTCCTAGGTTAGAGACCGCCGCAAAGCATTTTTTTTGGTCTAATTATTACCAAATTTGAGTGTGCATAGAGTGCATAAAATTAAAAACCTAACATTATTGGTAAATTTCTGTCATTTGGTCAATTATTTTCACCCGATGTTTGGAATGCCATAATCATCCATTTAAATTGGTCCGCCGATTAATCGGTCAGGCCGTAGTTCTGATTGCTACCAAATTTGAAGTAATTAAACTAGACAGATGCAACATTTCTAGGGGTTTGAGTTTTCATCATTGCTGTCAAGTTTGGTCAATCTAGAACATTTAATAAACAACGCACATGGAAGGAAGACAGATTTTAGTTTTTTTTTATTCGCGAGGAGAAGTCTTCGCAGTTACAGATCTCCCACTGCCCTGGAACACATCTTGTCAAGTCCTCTTTTTATTCATTGGAGTAGCCCCTAGTTACAAAAGTTGCCACCCTAAAGGTTTAGGAGAACACGGCACAACGTTACAACCATCACACAATAGTGCTGCGTGTGTGTTATCAGTTCTCAGTTTATACAAGTGCTGCTTTTTTCTTTTTCAAAAACATAACGGCCATCTATATACCGTTCTGCCCTGCAGTAAGGTCACGGTGCCTCCTTTCTTCTTGAAACTGCATGAGTCACGCGTGCTACTTTCACAGACAACTTTCATTTTCGTAGTTCAAACAAGGTGATACTGCTGAATGAATGCTTTGCAATACAACAACAGTAAATATAGGATAACATATGTGCATTTATGGTAGAATAATTTTATAAAGGTAATCTCATATTTGTTTTATGCAATAAGTATAATGGTAGATTAGCATAGATGAATATTTCCTGTTACCGTTGTTTGTGAAGAAGTGGAGTTGGCGCTTCTAAAGCAGCTGTAAAAAAGAGACAGGCGCCTTGACCCCGACCGAAGGGCAAAAGCAGAACGGGTCGCTCTTGATGTTCCCGAGGAGGAAGATAGCGGCATGGACTCGTGAACTGCATTCCACACTATTATAAACTGATCGTTTACATTGTTGCCAAATGTCTCCCCCAAACCTTCTGGGCAGCAATGGGATTTGTACCTAGGACCAATCCAACTGAATAACTGAGGAGCGGACAGGATCTGTAACCAGAATGGAAGGAAATCTGAGAAGGTCCAGGTTCCTGTCCGCCCTCCTCGCGAGAAATCCAAAACTAATTGTCTTCTTTCCTGTTTGTTGTTTATTGAATGTTCTAGGTTGCTTGAACCCAACAAATTATTCTAACACTTGCCATGGACAGAGCACGATTGCCATTTTTTATGACTTGCCATAAAATCGAAAAGGCAAATAAATCTTTAACCATAGCTCTCAAATGGGACGCATGATAATCCTGTATTTTTCCCCCCTCACTCATGTAATAGA